>NW_009260286.1:1495904-1505069 GCF_000687185.1 Egretta garzetta
TCCATCTGTCTGTCTGCAGACACCTTATGCTTTCAAGATTTCTTACAAGTCCCCTAAATCCTTTTCCCAGTCAGTTCACAGCACGATTTTTTTCATTCAGCATTGCTCTGGAAGACAACTCTTTCTCATTATTATACTTGTTATGATGAAGCAAAGGAAAAATAATCTACTAACAGTAGTAGTTAGAACTAATAGGTCATTTTTAGTTCAATTTTTAGGCCAAACCAAACCAACTGAAGAACAACAAACACCTAGGAAACTTCACAATCAGGGGACAAAATGAATGCTTTTATTGTTTCATTCATCTAGGAGGTTATTATATCTGCAGCTTTGATGTTACATGAAGATTACCTGGGTTGTTTTGTCCCAGTTACTGAGAGCAAAGTTGAAGGACTTCAATGGTACATTAAGTCTACCAACTTTGATGTTATGCTGAACATCCCTGACTCAAATTTGAGTTGTCGGAATTGACTCAGAATAACCGATACATATCAAAATACTCAGAATATAACCAGTACAACATCAAAGCGTATATTTTAATGTTATTTTCAAGACCAAATAAAACAACAGTTAGAAATGTTGATCAACTAGTTACCACTGGATTTTGTGACAAATTGCAGAAGCCATGCCTTTCTTCTGTCTCAGTTATTAAGCTAGATTGGTACCACCATTGTACCTTTCAAAATACTACCAAGTAACAGGAATACTGTGAAGGCAGGATACAGGAAGGGACTTGGGCAATGTGGCGCAGAATAAGATGTCTAAAATTCAGACTTCCAGTTGTGGGAATGGAAATTATAATGCTCAGTTGAGTTCATGGAGTGAATGGAGAAGTGAGGTATCTAAGTTTGCATTCACAGCAACCAGCACAGAATGTGGTAGAATTTAAATTCCTAATTCTTTCCTCCATCTGAAAGGGTATGAAACCTGGATCCAGAACCCAAAAAGTTTTCCAGCACCTGTGTGCTTGGATGACATTGAGACTCTTGTGTCTGGTAGTGCTTTTTTTTCTTTTAAAATGGTGGAAATGGTGTTTCTACTTCTCTCCCTTTGCATGGTAGGCAGTGTATGCATTCAAAAAGTGATAGGCTTGCACTGTAGGCTCTCCTTGGGCTCATGGTGAATTCTGTAAGGTTGCATGTTGTTTCTGTTAAATTATCATATGCTGTGGAGTATTCAATACCTTCTGATTTGCCTTCTGATTGCAATTAACTTTAGAATCGAAAACTATGACTGAATAAAAAAGAAATCACTCCTTGCGTTTCTTTCTTTGAGCAACCTGTTATGCCAGAACAAATGTTCCAACTTTCATACACACATTCTTCTTGATTGCAGCCTTCTGTGTGTTTTTTTTTGCTTTTTTCTTTTTTTTAACCTTAGATACTTAACATGAATTGATTCAGTCCACCTTGCATAAAGTAATGTAAATCTTGAAAAATCTTTAGAAAATTCAAAGCTGAACTGGCCAGAGACTGGTAAATATTTTCTGAAGTATAGTTTTGAAAAAGAAAAGTCAGGTTCTTAAGCAAGCTAAGTTTCCCTGTTTTAATCAAAAGCTGGAAAATTGTAGAATTAATGAAAAAGATTTGTAAAAAATGTCTTATGCTCATAAAATTAGTTGGGTTTTGCATCAAAAATAAATTAACTCTTTGGAACTTTGCATTATAATCTTTAAGACTTGTATGTTCTTAAAAGAGGGTTGACTACAGCTGAGGAGGATTTGCATCATATGGTGGACCCACAATTTGCGATAGTAAATGGAGGAAAACCATGAGGACCCTAGAATTACATTATTATATGTCTTGTGTAGCCATTTTCATTTTCTAAGCGTTATTCAAATACTGTCTAATAATGAGGATTTCTTTGAGACCGGGCATTTGGCATTACAAAGACTGGCATATGGGATTAAGGCGGTTTAGTCTAGTATACTCTTTTTGATAGTGGACTATATCAGCTTCCTGAGAGGCACAGGAGGAATCTTCTGCTACAAATTTACAGAAATTTTCTCTCTATGGTTTTAAAATTGTATTTAGCCTGCTCAGTTAGAATTTAGCTTTTGTCCTAAAGTATTACAATTTTGCAAATCTTGCAAATATTTTAAAAACAAGAAATTCTTATAAACGTACTCAACAGCTTCTTTTTCAAAGCTCTGCAAAGTGCAAGATCATTTTCTGGACTTTTCCTGTGTTGTTGCATCCAAAATTAGTTGGCACAGATCTGATGGCTTTGCTGCTTCAAAACCAATGCTTTTGTCATTGGCTCTTTCCACAGATTTCTTTAGGAAAGAATAATAATCTGATACTAAAAAAATTAGTTATGTCTACCCTTATAATTCTGTGGCTCAGTGTTAATAACCTTGTTCTATCTTACTGCAGTGCTGCTCACACTTCTGCACTCTGCTCTGTCTATAATACAGCCTCTAAAATTAGAACTGTAGAGTAATTTAAGTTGGAAATGTCTTCAGAAAGCCATCTAACCTAACCTCCTGCACAACACATGGCTCACTTTAAAGTTATATCTGGTTTCTTAGGACTACAACCAGCTGAGGTTTGAACATCTCCAGGGATGGAGATCCCACAGACCCCTGGGCACTTTTGATGGTGAGTGACCACTCTCTCTTTGGAATTTCTAAAAAAATAAATTCCCATATTCACTGTTTGGCCTAACTCTCTCTCTCTCACACACACACGACAGCTCTTTGATCAAAATTAATGTGGCCTAAATTCTTTCTCTGTCCCCGTTCATGGTATTTCCTATTGTCTGGCTGTAGACCTTCAGAGGCACACAGTCAATAGAAAACAGCAGGGGCCGGGCCTTGGTTGAAATGTAGGCCACCTGAATCTAGGCTTTTGACTCTGTCATACACAGCTGCAACTTTCTACCTTTCCTCTAAATACCAAGCACTTTGTCTCCTGTCATATAAATCAGCCAGAGACAGATTTTTCTATTCTAGCTGGGTTTGTGTGCCTTCCTCCTCGCTGGGTGCCTTCCAGTAGTGCATTAATCAATATGACTCAGAGCTGCCTCTGATGTTTTTGTTGTTTTAGTCAGCTTCTCCTCAGAGGCTACTGCCTGGCCACCTTACAAGCAGCACCACTTTTCTCAGCCTTTTCCAATTGTAGGAAGGAGGGAGCATTGGGAGAGAGGAAGAAGTTGGTTAGAGAGATATGAGACTTTTTTTATTTAAGACATCTCTTTCTTTTGATCTAGTGCTGTCATTTTCAATGTGAATTTCTGGTTCTGCATTATCTGCTAGAATGTCAGATCATTGTGATGGAAGCCAGATATTGAGATAGATAGATACACATATGCATAAGTAAAGACATTTAATTGAGACCAGTAAAAAACTAATATTGTGGTAATATTTAAAAATGGTAAATGGGACAACCCAAGTAATTATAAGCCTGTCAGGCTGACATCGATCCTTGGTGACATAAGGGAACATCTGATATAGGGCTCAGTTAGTAAAGAGCTGAAGGATGGAATTAATGCCAATCAACATGAGTTTATGGAAAATAGATCCTGTCAAACTAACCTGATATCTTTTTTTCAGATTACAAGCTAGTTTTTAAAGTAATACTATTGATGTACCATACTCTGCAAGTTATTTGACTTGGTAGTGCATAACACTTTCATTAAGGAACTAGAAAGACATAAAATGTACATGGCACACATTAAATGGATTATAGCCTTTTCTTACTGATGGATGACAAGATCTAATTGTAGATGCACTGTCACCCTATGGTAGACATTTTCAGAATATTTGTTTTTCAGCCACATTTAACACTTCTTCAGCATCTAGGAAGAAGTACAAGATTGTCACTGATGAAGTTTATAGAGGATCAGAGTAGAACTTACTAGTGAAGAGCATAGTTCGCTTTTCCAGTGAGACTGTGAATGTTTGATGAGCTGAACACAAACTGCATCTAAGACCAACTGTGAGGTCCTACAGCTAAGAAGAAAGAGTTTACAGTAATACTATTTTTGTATCCTTAATGGTCAAAGACTTTAGAGGAACAAGAAGGAAGAAGTAATATCCTTTAGTAGGCCAAAGAATGCAGTTAAAAACGTGGACTGTCTTCCTGGGTGAGCGTGTGGTGTGTTTTCACTTCTCCACCCATATCATCCAGTTTAATAATAAAAAAATAAAAACTTTTACTGTAAATACTGTTGCAAATTTAGGGAGAAATAAAGTTCAGGAACACTTTTTGCTTGAAAAGCCTAACTGGGGCTGGGACGACAATTTCTTAGCCAAGACTGGATGATTTTCTAAAACATATCCCTGAGAAACTAAACAGGAACTCACTCAAGGTTGTTCTATGCTTCCTTTCTTGCCACACACCTCCTTACAAAGAGTTTTCAGCCTTCCTGAAATCCCAATGTCTCAAACTGTGGTTTTCCATCCTTTCCCAGGAGGTAATGTTACAGGGAATATTGGTAATAGGTTTTCTCCCTTCCCGTTTGACCCACTCCCCCAAATCTTTGTACTTGATTTCCACCAAACCCATCCCTGACTAGCACATTCTTCCCTTTCCTCCCAAAAGTACATACTGTTTGCTAACCTCCACCAGAGTATCTTGGCTCCCCCTCAGTACATCCCTCCATCCTTACCCAAGGTCTTAACTGTGGCACCTGCAGCACTTCATCTTTAATCTGACAAGCCATCACTCCCAAAGCACAAACCAGTGCTTATGCAGCATGGCAATGAATTAAATCAGGATAGATACTACTATCTGATCTCAGCAGACACTACCGCACGTGTGCCACAATGCAATAAACTTTGAAGAAACCTTTAAAAAAAAAATTAAAAATCTACACTAAAGGCCCGTGTGAATCAATTGACTACAGGATATTTCCTTTACTTTGGCATTTTATCAATGGTTCTTTTAGAACTTGTCTGCAGTTGCAAGTTAATTCAAGCAAAAGTGGGCTGAGAATTTAAAATTAAGAAAATAATTAAATAAATTAAAAATTAAAATGAAACAACTACTCCAGAGTAACTCCACATACTCTTATGTTGGAAAACCAGTGGCCTACTCTTAGTAAATCCATCTGGAAAGTTTCCACTTTTCCACCTGAAAGACTTCAACAAGCCATTTCAAAGTAAATACTCATCTGTGGTGTTTTGCAGCAACAAAAAAATTTCTGAATAATTTCATGAGTAAAAACCACTTTTCTTTCTTCAAAGTCCAAACCTAAGTAGGACCTGCTCTGTGCCTATCCGTCCTCACTTCAGCGTTGTCCGCCAGCCCCACTGAAAGTTTCTTCAGAGCTGCTGGCTTTTTTTCAAGTTACTTTCTCATACAGTAAATGGCAAGTGCTCCAAGAGAATCCTTGCGACTATACTCTAACAGGTCCCGTTTTAGCTTCTCTAGAAGAAGTTATCATTAAGATCCAGGGAGCTTCTGCTTTTCCCTCTTGCTTTATCCCACCTAGCTGTTCACTGTTACAGGCAGATTTCCCCTAGGGGAGTTCCACCGTCTGCTGTTATACTGAGTTTTCATGTGTTTCCTTGCAGAAAGGGATCTGAGGATGCTGGTTGACAGCAGGCTCAGTAAGAGTCAGCAGTGTGCCCTGACAGCCAAGAGGGCAAAACACATCCTGGGGTGCATCAAACACAGCATCACCAGCTGGTCAAAGAGGTGACTATCCTGCAGTATTCAGCGTTGGTGCAGCCTCATCTTGAGTGCTGTGTGCAGTTCTGGGCCCCATAATTTAAGAGGGATGTGAAGGTCCTTGAATGCATCCGGAGGAGGGCAACAAAGTTGGTGAAAGGGCTAGAGGGCATGTCCTATGAGGAGCATCTGAGGACTCTGGGTTTGTCTAGTTTGGAGAAAAGGAAGCTGAGGGGAGGCCTCTTTGCTCTCTGCAGCTTCCTGAGGAGGGGAAGTGGAAAGGGAGGTGCTGAGCTCTATTCCCTGGTACCCAGTGATAGGATGTGTGGGAATGGCTCAAAGCTGTGTCAAGAGAGGTTCAGACTTGACATTAGGAAGCATTTCTTTACCGAGAAGGTGATTAAACACTGGAACAGGCTTATTTCTGTCTCTTGTTATTAAACCATACAGGAATTTAGATTATTTAGGAAGTGTTGTTTTTCTATTTCTACAGCAATAGGTTGCAGTCCCCAAATGTGCTATTTGATTTTTCCTATTCTTGTTGACATATTGTCAAATTATTTTAATAATGATAAAATTATCCAGTCATTAAGGAAAGAGGAAAACAAGTAATCAATGCTGAACGATGTTGGTTGACTGTATTCCTTTCTTCCACGATAAATTGCTTAAAAGGAAGCACATATCCATCTTTTTTGTCTAGAAGCATTTTGTCCTGATTTAGAAATTCCTTACTTTTCTACTGCAGGAAATAAGAAGAGATGCAGTTTGCAATATGTTCCCTGTGTTCTGAGTTTTCAATGAAGGCTACTATAATTGTTATTTGTTAGATTAGGAATTTTGTTTTCATCCCACCATGTAAATGACTGATATCCTTCTCTGTAGTAATCTAGGCCTTTCAGTTAAATGGCTTTTAGAGGAACAAAACACTAGAAATCCCATGCATACTTGTGTGTGATGGAAATTCTGTATCACTGCTGAAGATTTTCTTTTACGTGTTCCTGCGGAGAAGCCAAAGTTCCTATGGGATCAATAACTTTGAACTAAAGGCAATAATTGTGACATATATTTGTCCTTGTGCTGGAGGAGGGATGTTGGTAGAAAAATATTTCAGCCTGTGTGTTGGAACACTTAACTGATAGTCAAGGAAGGGCCACCAAAAAAAGGTATTGGGTCCTGTATGAGAAAAAACACCCCCAATATAAATGCAAGGCACAAAAACCTTGCCACGTAAACCTAAGAGAGGAGGACAGCAGAAATGGTCTGGTGGGGGGTTTAAGATGCCATCACTGTGCAGATGTGGAAGGAGGGATGGCCACACGTTTTCCCCTGTGCATTCACAGGGACTGGTGGGGGCAGAACCAGCTTCTGCTACCATGGCTGTGTGATTCTGCCCTGCAAGTGGAGTCCCTGGACTAGACTCTGCTCCCTGTGTCTGCTGGGTTTGCACCACGCTGAAGAAGTAAAACAACCTGAGAGATAAAGGACATTAATGCAGTCTCTCTTGCCCTTCCTAAGGAACAGGCTGAACCATCCAGACCTCATCTGACAAACATTTGTGTTGCTGTGTTGATGCAGATTATGTCAGCTTAGCTGGATGCTAGGATGTCCAGGGTAAAACAGGCTAAAGATGACCCACTGGTGCAGCACAGTTTGCACTTGCACAGGTAAATTTGCTCCCCCCCTAAAACATGGCTGCTGTAGCCAAGCTTCATTTTGGGGTTGTTCACTGGGCTACACCAGCCCTTGAACTGTGCCTAGGTATTGTCCAGCCAGAGTTAAAACATACCAGGGACCGTGCTGGCAATGAAAGAATACAAACTCTTGTGTAATTCTTGGACAGTACCCAGGCTCTGCCGGTTGACTGTTACAGACACAGCTCCAGGTGCTGAGTACAGCCTGTAGAACCTGCACGGGCCAGGCCAGTGGCCTGCAGAGACCTTCTCTGGATGCAGCAGAGACACTCCACCATGGTACATGGCCTCGCTGCTGAGCCTGGGCACAGCTCTGAGCCCACGTACCTGCCTGCCCTCCATTTCTGCAGGTACCTGATCGGGTGGTGGGCTGGAAATCTGCCTGCTGCCTTACCTGAGAGGGACCAATGCTCTTGGAATCTGTGGCAGCGAATAGTACAGTGAGGCATCCACAGAGGGAAATAAATTTTGCATTAAGCATTTCCCAGCCCATTTTCAATGGCAGGCAAATTCATGGTAAGCAGAGTTTGTCGGTAGATAAGTTATAAACAGAGAAAAGGACTACATTTGTCAAATTGGTGATTTTCTACCAATTCCTCACTCGGCTCCAATTCTCAGCTATATCCCAGCTGTCCTGAGGATTAATTAGTTAATATTTATGGAGTACTGTGAAGATGAAGACTGCTAGAATGGTGCTAAATGTTTTATTTACATGGTTTATAAACAGCAGCCCAGCGGTCCCACATGGGGTTCAGCCCATCCCTGTGTTCACAGATTTCCACTGCAGGTTGAATCAGGATGGCTTTTATCATGATGTAATGTATTTTTATTGCAGTACTAGAGCAAATGTATCCTTTAAATTATGTTATTAGTTTCAGTACAGCTCACTCTCCAGAATAGCTATCATAAAGAGTGAGACTTTGAAAGCATTGCCAAATTTAAATTTAGACTTCAGTCTATGATTTCATGTCAAAAATTTATGCACAGCCTCATTTGTCAGGCAGCATTATTGATTTTATAATGTGTAATGTTTTTCTTATTGAAAAAGTGTTCCCAGGCCTGAGCTTATTAACACAGTGTTGATTACTCTTTGGGGGCAAGCAAACGGTTTTTCCATTTATTAAAGATGATAAGAAATGGGAAATCATGGTTTTTATATACACATTATGTGAATGAAAATTATGGTTACTGATTAAATAATATGAGGCTTGAAAATTAAAGTATAACAAAACGTTTTCCCTTTATAAAGTTGCATAAGTGCTAGAAAGTCTGCCTATATTTTACACACCTATTAACAGTATTACTTTTTGCTCTTTTTTACTGCAAACAAAGTTTACATAAAAGCACAATATTGCATATGTCTTTTCAGCAACTCCTGCATCAACTGAAGTGATAACTCTCTGCTTGAGACATCATCATCATGCCCATAGTGAGCAGATTCAAACATGCCAGAGGATTATAGTTTTTGGAAGGAATAAACAGCAAGAGAGCAGAAGACTGCTACAAAATCTAAAACTGAAGAGTCTTTTAGGTTTTTTTTTTTTCGGGGGGGAGGGGTATGTGTTGGGGTTGAGGGTTTGGGTTACTTTCTTTTCTTGAAGACATGTATGGGATTTAAATACCCAGCTTTTTTTTTTTTTTTTTTTTTTTTTTGGCTTGGGGTGATGATGATGATGGCCTGTGAACATCTCAATTAAATCTCTTACTACCTAAATAAAGAAGCAAGCAGCCTTCTCTCTTTACCAGCACTTCCCGTAGAGTTATAATGATAGAAATTGTATAATGCTGCAACAGTGTAAGATGGCAATATTAAATCAATGAGGCGCAGATCAAGCTTCTGGGCTTGTTAGTCAATGCCT
>NW_009260286.1:1505121-1511989 GCF_000687185.1 Egretta garzetta
CTCAGTTCTCAGTTCCTCAAATACGCGGATGAAGATTCAGATAGAAGAGATGCACAGTTCATGTTTTTCCCTAAAAGCTGTCTTATTTGCACATTCTGGTTTTCACTGGGGAAATTGCTGGCAGAAGCTCCTCTTATGTAGTGTAAACACATAAATAAGCTTTGCAGCAATTAATATTGGTCAAGTTTCAAGACTATCCCCACATGTCCACTCTTTTGGAATCCATTATCAACTTTTTCATTATTAACACACCACTCAATTTGGCTTTATAGACTGCCTATAAACTCCTTCTATTATGCCATGTTCATGTTTAGATCCCAAGTCTTTCTCCTTCTCCCAGAGGAGCCTGTGGAAATACCTGTTACTTCCAAAACATGTAGCACTGGGCTATTATGTTGCAGGGTTGATAGTGGCAACTTCTTAGAAGTAATTCACCATGTCCTCTCCTCCTTGATAGCTCAGAGTCTATGTCTCCTCTGGAGACTTAGTGGCAGATGGTGGTAAAGCTGAAGTTAGCTGAAATCTTGCACTCTTCCAATGACTATCTTCCTCCCTGGAATGCAAAACAAGGGTAGATATCTCCCTTGAAGGAAGCTGACACGGGTCTCGGGCAGGCACAGCAGGGAATTCATTGCAGTATCTTCTTGTGAGTTTTCAGCCTCCTCTCCTGCTTAAGTCCACTTGGATTTTTAATTATCTTTCAGATCCCCTTTTCATTTTGCTCGCTCAGAAATGCAGAATAAAGCCTACCCCCTGTTTTCCATCCAATTCATTCACAGTCTTCTGTCGCAATTATTGTACTATAATCCTCTCTCTCTGTTTTAATCCTTTTCCATAGTCAGTTTATTTCAGAATTAGGATTCTTATCCTCTGATCTATTAATTTACAGTTTAACCTTATGCTCTGTTTCTGCTTTATATTTGGGGCATTACTGAGGATTGTTTAAGTGGGGAGGAGAAGGCAGAGAGGGGCCTTCCTATTACACATTAAGGATCTCTAAAAATAAGGCATTAGGGAAGTCTTCCTAAGGGATGGCTACTGGGAGGAAAATGCAATTTGGATTTGGATTTGAAAGCTAAGCGGAGTAGGAAAGCTAGAAATGAAAGAGCCAGGCAACGATATTCTGATGTTCATTCATTGAATGAAGCATCTTATGGTTAAATTTGCTGAATGACTTCAAATCAAGTACAGCTGATAAATTTTGAAAAGCAAAAATTCACCCTCCTCAACACCCCCCCCACACACACACCCTGTAAATTATTTTGATTTTTTCCAAAGTGAATAGCCTGTCTTTGGCCTCAAATGGCTGAGAACTTTTTTTTTTTCCCTTTCTTGTTTTTTTTTTTTTTTTCCAAAAGCCAAAAAGCACTTGAGAATGAAGTGACACTTTAAATTGAACCAAACTTTTCCTTTCAAGTTGAAAAATCTATTCTTTGCAGGAGTCTGTTTATGTATTGGAGGTAACAAGCTTAACGGCAATATTGTTTAATAGAAAATGGGGGAGCACACAAAAAGTGAAAGACAGAGTAGTTGCCTGAGTGGACAAGACAGAAGGAGAACTACACGGTTAAATAGGAGGACCTAGCACAAGTACTGAGCCATTCCACAAATTTGTGGCTATTTTTCCTCATTTTCTTTTAGGTGCAGCTGTTGGTTTCCTCTTTTGGAAGAGAAGGGGCAAGGAATGAGGGTGGGACCAAGGAACTGATTCACATTTAGATGGCAGAAATGTCCATGGGGAAAGGGTTTCAGGACCCCTGAGCTGAAATACCGCTTTAGCTGCAGAATTCCCTTATAACTGCAAGGAAGCGATCCCATGATTCAAAGGTGGGAATAATATATCCTTTGGTCAGAGCAGTGCTGTGATAGGGCAAACCCATCAGTAGAAATAAGACATTGCAGAGAGAGAGGCTGCTGAAAAAAAACTACTCAGGTTTGATAACCCCACTCAACCTCAACAACAACCTGTGCAGGACGCCGGGTCTCCTCACAGTAGTGTACAAGTACCAAGTACAAGCACAAGAACCAATAATATCAATGTGGTATTTTTGAAGGAAATAATAAAATACAAAAGAAAAAAAAAAAGGAAGTTGCAAAGACTACATGAAAATGAGAGTAACAGCTTCTTAGGAGTCTCTGCAATCTGTCATGTAAATAGAAAAGATACAGACATCTGCAAAGAACTTCTAGTACATATGGGGACACATTTCAGATTGTCTATCCTGCACCCAAAACATTGCACTGTGTTCCTTTGCATATTGGTGTGTTAGCAGCAAGTGAAAGTGAGAAAAGCTGCAGTCACTAGCCTCAATTTGTTTGCATAAATCAAGTGTACGTCAAAGTTTGCCCTTAATGACTTTATTATTTGTCCACCTGACACACAGTGCTCTAAAAGTATGTGCCTAGAGGTGAGCAACACAGTGGCACCACTCTACACAAAGAGACCAGTTTGACAAAATATGTGAGAGAGGAAAAAAAAAAAATCTGCTTCAAAACGAGCTCTTTGCAGGCTGTGACTTTTCCTGAGGGGAAAAATAAAAAATCATGCATTTTCTTATCCAGATAAAAATGGTGCCATTTCCAAAAATATAAAATCCCTAAAAAATGAAAATATAACAAGTGGATCAGCTCCTTTTAAGTCACATCTTCAAATTTGAAAAAAAAGTGGCTTAATCTAAAAAAGCCTTGCCTGTAGTGAATTGTAAATATTTTAAATCATCACAGACAATTCCAGTGGTATCTCTTCATTTATCTGATGCTTTTTTTTTTTTTCCAAATCACTGTAATGTCTAAAAATCCTGATGCTATGATGAATGCTGATGCTACAACAGATGTATAAATCCTTATGTGAAAATTTATCGTCAGATGGGAAGCCTTACTGGTCCTTACCCATTCTGGCGTGTTGTTCTGCTCTAGTGATGCCAGTGGTCAATGTACAGTAAGACTGACCTCTCTTCATCTGTACAAAAACTGCACATGGCTTTTCATATTTTTGTCTCTCAGTTGCTATAAACATTGAAGCAAGTCCCCAGATTTTAACTCCTTGAAAATTGCCAACAAAGACAGAGAACTCTGCTAAACCTTAAAACTGTTTGTGACTTCTGGTTTTGGGCCAAGTGGTCTTCACGAGCATGAGGGGACATCTTGCTGAGCAGCATTTGCTTTTTCTCCTCTGAAAAGAAGGTTGGTGGTCAGCTGTTTTCTTATGTATTGTTCTGTGGCAGCTGGAGAACTATTAGTGGTGTGTATACCCCTGCTTTATAGCACATAGACACTCAAGTAGATGGGAAAAGATGCCCTGTAGTCTAGCCCATTATTAATGTGTCTGCTTCTTTAAAAGGTCAACCTATTTTAACGATCGAATCTGTACGAGAAATGTTTTTTTGAAATGAGTGCTGTGATATTCTTCTGATTTTGATTCTCTTAATCCCCCTGTAAAGTAATAGAGGTATAAATATTAAACATCCCATTTCCTTTACAGCTTGGATTGATTGGGGGTGGAATTCTGATGGCCAATGTGATTCATTCTCCAAAACCAAAGAAAATCCCCCTGTGATAGAATAATAGAGTACAACAGAATAGATTAGGACATGTGGGATCACTGGTACCAGCCCCAAACCTAAATTGCTATGGTATTAGGATTCAGACAGCTGTTCTGTACAAGGGAGAGCTGTGGATCTGGCCCTACAGACCATGCTTTCTGCTCCTTACTTTAATCTTCTGGTAGACTTTCCACTGGGCTTTTATACTTGGACCTTAGTTTTGCATTTGAGCAGATAACCAAAATTCCTTAGTGGAGATCCTCGTAAGGTCAAAAACTTGTGTGGGTTTGATTGTGAACCAGGAGCTAATACTGAAAAGAATCTGTTCTACAGTGATTGTAAACCTGAATGCTGGGTTCATTCATTCTTTGCATGTACTTGGTCAAAAAAGGAATGGTGCATTTTTTGACAAGTGCAAATACTTTTTGATCTTTTTAGTGATTGTTTGTTGCAAAAAATTGCCTTTGCTGGCTTAGCGTCTTTGAGTGGAGCATAATTTAACAGTATTTGTCCTATCAGCTATGAGAATCTCAGGATCAGGTTGCATGCCAGGGCAGCAGTGAAATTGTTCTAATTAATACACTCATTCAGCTGTGGGCTGAATTGTACAACCAAATGGTAATTGTCTGACTTCCAGAAATTGTCTGAAAGACTGAGTTGTTTGAAAATGTGCTCTTTCCTCTTTTATTTCCAAATTCCCAGGCATGAACACCTTTATTCTTCTCAACTGTTTGTATTTATGTTCCTAAATCTCTATGATCTAGAAACATTCTCTCAGTTTAGGTGAGTACATTTCTTATGTTTCAGTTGCTTGAGATATCTGACAGTGATGTGCAGTGATGAAGAGACATTCTTCATAATGTAAGTGGCTATACCCGGGGAAAAAAACAACCTGGAAATGTAAATGTGGGTCTTTTCATATAGCACACTTATCTGCTAAAAACAAAATAAATGATTTGACTGAAAGACGGTGCAGAAGAATTAAAAACCAATTACACATACAAAATTTTTCACTATTGCTCACTACGTGTGTTTATGTGACAGGGACATGTTTAAAACAAACAATCAAAAAAGCTCAAAGATGCAAGGTTTTATGCTGCCTATCACCATAGTGTTGAAGTCATATTCCTGTTATAATACAGGAAAGGTTGTCTCACTCTGAACTAATAGGGAAGACTCATATGAAATCACTCACGGTATGGAGTACCTCTAAGGTATATGTATGTATAAAATGATACATAAGATACATAGTCTTTATCTATCTATCTCATATACATGTAAAACACACACACAAATACATATACTTATGTAGATATACATGCATATGTATCTACATATAGCAGATAATCTGTTTTTTGTGAAAAGCTTTTCAGTGTAATGCCAGGAAACCAAATACATTTTTCTACCAAGACGACCTGCATGGTATGGCTAGAAACAGCACAGTATTTCCCACATTGTAAGGTCAATGGGTCTCAACACCTTTTCAGTTCAATTATGACTATGGCTGGTGGGTATTTTGTCCTTCTTGAAGACTTACTTTCCCTGGCTAGGCTGCCAAGGAGGAAATTGCATGTTGGTAATGTGGTTTGGGGGCTGTGGCCATTTGTTTAGAAATTGGATTAAAGTCACCAGCTTGTTTCATGCTATAGCACAACATGAAGCTGTCAGAATGATACCTTTAAATCACATGCAAATACATAGTGAGATGGAGTTGACAGATTTCACATTTCAGCACATCTCTGCCATTCTTTAGCCTTCCTTACATCTTCACAGTATTTATAAGTATTTAAAGCTAATCAAAATGAGGACTGAGCTGGGTGATCTGAGAAAGAAAGAGTTTCAGTCACATTCTTTTTTATGATTTCTCAGTGAATCTCTGCGAGGTCTGTCTTCCCTAGAAATACAATGGAGGGGAAGACGGATTGCTCTGGGATTGGTAATATGATATAGAGTCTTTTATTTCTGCATTGTCAGTACAATGCCAGTCTAAGTCTGTATGACTAAAAGTTGCTACCATCTGATGGCCCTTCAATGGGTTATTGGAAATGAGTTTCATGGTTCCAGTTTCCAGCAGTGAGGCATCCACATCAGAAAAGCCATCATTGCACTTGGCAGTACTAATTGGCACCCTTGTCACCAGCCAAGGACTATAATGGGCTGATGGTAGTCCCTTCAGATCAGAGCTTAGAAACATTGCTGTTGAAGCCTTTATTCCTGCTCCCTGTGCAGTACATTTTTTTCTGGACAGACAGAGACATTTCCAGAGCTGTCAGTCTGCTACTTTTTTTCCACAAGTTACTATATTCTAATGAAAAACATTTTGTCAAAAAAATTTAGCAGAGATGTACAGTGGTTTTGTGTTTTAGGTACTGAATTCTCAACAATGACATTTAGAGCGTATTAGGACTTCCTATATTATACACTTAAATGTTGATAATAATTTTGGGGACCGTCATTAAAATCATGCACTATCTTAGGTATCCGTGTGGTTTCCACAGTGTCACAGAACGTTAAATTCTTAATGTATTCTTACTGCATCCTTTTGAGGCTAGGACACCTAGCCTTGTCATTTTAGAAAAGTGAAATAAGAGATGTGGACAGATATCCTCCTCCAGATCCAAATGCACTGATTTGTGGAAGTCTCTGTCCTCAGCTGCCCTCCTCCTTGAAGTTACTGATTTCAGTAATGCTCTGGCAGAGCAGTCTGTATGAGTGTCCCCTGTGTTGCTCTAGGGAAAATCAGACTGTTTCAGACCACCCAATTATTCTACTAGAAGTAGCCTTGCAAATTTTGCCTGAAGGCAGTTGGAGAAATTTCATAGAAACTTTCACCAGCATTTACATGAGCTCAGTAAATTCTTGCACTGTGTAACGATGAGGTCCTAGTCTCCTCTTCTGACAAAGGTGGGACCAAAAGAGAATGTTTTTCCAGACTGGAGGCACAAGAATCCTTACTAGAATCTCTAGGGTGAAAAAAGAAACTTAGGCAAGTGCGAGGCTAGCAAAAAGACACTAGCACTTAGTCGGGATATTTCCTACCAGAACAATAGTTAAAAAGGATTAATGCTACTAGCAGAATTCATTGAAGAGTCAAAGTAAGGCCCAGTTCAGTAGGGTACATATTCTTCTTTAAGCATATGATTATTTCATTAAGATAAGTGAGTTCATTTACATATTTAATCTCAGGTACTTGCTTAACACACCTTGGTGAACTGAGTTTTACAGTAGTAGCATCAATTAAAAAAGTATTAAAAGGGTTAAAGGAATAAGAACACTGCTTGGGGGGGAGACAGAGAGCAAGAGAGAAAACAAGAAAGAAAGGGAAA
>NW_009260286.1:1512029-1519278 GCF_000687185.1 Egretta garzetta
AGAGAAAGGCGGGGAGAAGAAAGAAAGACGAAAAGAAAGATAAAAGCCTTGCATTTATATTCTTTTGCTAGAGCCAAGTGTTATTTAAGATTCTATAATTTTTCAAAAATTACTTTTTACTTTCAACATTTTGCCTGTGATCAGAGCTGGAAGTGCCAAAATACTATGAGAAAAGCTGTTTTAATGTTAATTTTGGCCATGGACAGAAGCAGAAGTGTGAAAAATCTCACCACCAGCAATCTTTCACATTACATTTCTCTCCAGTTTGAAGTTTTAAGCAGTTAGGATTAACACTTGATTTTGGATCCTAATCGAAATTGAACCTGAACCTTTTCAGGTACTGTCATCACTAATTAGGACAGCTGAGTCTGTGTTTACATAATAATAAATAGCTATTGAGAGCTACTTCTGAAAGGATATGAGTTCCAACGAACTTCCATTATATCACTCGTTCAGCAAAGTATGATAAATTAAATTGTGGAAGTCAATACTCAGGCTCTAATCATGGTGAAAATTTTGTGGTTATAATAAAGGCCTTTTTTACTATAACTGCTTAGGTCCTTTTACAGTGCTTAGAAATATGATATCTGAACAATACCTATGATCTCTGTAAATCTTCTTTCCCAGTCACTGGCATTCATTAAGAATGAATCTGACAGTTTGTGTTCTAATAATTATGATGCAGTAAAGAGTAATTATAGATTTTTATTATTAAGCAGTCTATGTTATTAATGAGAATAGTAGCTGAGAAAAACATTTATGAATTGCCTGTACATTTGCTTTCATGAAAAAAAAAAAAAGGCTGGCAAGTAACTTCTTGGGAAAGGAGGAGATTTCTGGTATCCATAGTTTTATAAAATTATCAGCTGTGAATTTTCATACTTCTGGTGTATGTGCCATTGATCACTGTATGAACTGGGATAATGAACTGGACACAGGCTTGAAATGCTAGATATATGTTTCAATGTGTTAGCTATAAAGAAGACAAGATCTGTAATAATACAAAGTACCTTAGCAAATGGAGAAGTCCCCTCTCATACTTACAAGGCTAAAGGAAACTATTGAAAAGAGTCTGTCTTTTTCCAGTAAGTAATATCTTGTAATATCTTGTAATATCTTTTTGTTACTAGAGATGATTTCTGAATTAGAAAATAATGTAAACTGGTGGCTCTTTTCGAATAAGTATTATACAGTGCATACTGTATGCCGAAATAGCTAAATGTGTACTTAGACCTGTTTTCCCATAAGTTCCTCTGTTGAAAGATGATCAATCATATTTTGTCGTTTTGAGTCATTGTTGCTGATCAGCTTTACTGAGGTTAGGGAAGGCATGGTATGCCACACCAACTGAAGATCCATCTCCTTTAGTAAGCCCTGTAATTATGCATGGTTGGCTGTGTGGTGGATTTGCTGTCATCTGCTGCTACTTATCAATATCCTGCCTCCAACAAATATATTTTTCTCCCACTGGAATGGTCACTGGGAATCAATTCAACAGCATATTTTTATAATAGCTAGACCTATGATGCAGTAAAACCCTGCCTATGATGTAGTAAAAGAGATTTATTTACTTCTGAGTCTTTCTACTGGCCATAACTAAGTGAAAAACTGTCTTCAGAACAAGTCAGCATTAGATTCATGATAGAGTCACGAAGCTGTTTTGAAACCTAAGAGAAACCTTTGAGGATTGTTCTGTCTGCAGAAAATTTTGTTTATACACAATGTACTCATTTCTTTATAAATATATAAATGTATGAGAGCTGAGATCTTCAGCTGAGTGGCTGCGTGCATATGAAAATTGATAGAAACACATCAAGAGGGACTTTTCTGATATACCAAACCCAGAAAGGGGGAATTGAAAGAAAGGGTGGCTGCTTGCAGAGGATGTGCTGTTCTCTTCGTTGTCAGTCTCACACAAGACAATGCCGAAATGCTGATTCTGTTTGAGGTCTTTTTAAAGATACTACACTGGAAGAAATGGACCATGTCTGAGGGACATTTTTGAACTACATAGCAAAACAAAAGTTCAAACAGTGTTTAGAAAGCCACATTTCCAAGCTATGTTGTGTGCTGTGATAGTATCTTCCACCAAAATCAGATACTTTCTACTACAAGGAGAATGGGACTTGGAAATCTGTGTTCAGATTTTGGTTGTTATTGGTATTTTTTCTGTGATGTGATTCTGACAGTGGCTGCAATGTTCTCCTTGTAAACTAGGGGTCTGGTCATAATTTTTGGTTATTTTCTCTAGCTGAGGGGAGCTATTGCAAGATGGGTGAAATGCCACATACATGAATAGATGGACTTACAGGAAAAAATAAAGCCAGACTTAGGGACTTCATGTTCTTTAAGGTATTTGTTTTCTGAATGCTGTGTGCTTGCTTGTTCTTTATGTCTTATGGAATAAGTATTTTACTGTTCTACAATTCTCTGCAAAATTGCTGTGTACCTCTTCTCACATGAAAATCCCTGAAAACCACAAGACTTGTGTTTTTGATAGGATTCTGGGGAGTGTAATAAGACTGGAGAAGCTGGGTTGATGGCACTCATTTCTGAGCCAAGGCACTGACCTACTGCAGTCACAGTGCTGCATGTTCTTTTACTCCAGGGTTAATGCAAAACAAGTCAAGGCAGCTTATGTCTCAAGAAAAATATTTACCTTCATTGCTTCATTTTAAAAGTACAGCAAGAATAGTTACTGTGAGAAGTGGATACTCCTGTGTAAGGTTGTTTTTTGTGTCAAAAGTCTCAGCAAATTTCTGGTGAGTATTCGCCAGAAAGATTTGACAAGATCACTGGTATCTATACGTGCTTAATGACATCCTTCAAGCGTGTCTTGCAATGAAACTACATGTTGAAATTCATGACCTAAATGTTTAATGTGGATATCACTGTCTTATACAATGTCTTACACAAAACTAAGCAAAGACATCTGTGTTCAAGAAATTACATGATTAGCAGAAGATCTTTTAAGCAATGGCATGGAGACTTTTAGTGGACTTGACTAAGTGGAGGACGGAACCAGACCCTTTGCAGTGGTGTCCAGCAACAGGACAAGGGGCAATGGGCACAAAATGAAGCATAAGAAGTTTCAGTTGAATATGAGGAAGAACTTCTTGACTTTGAGGGTGACAGAGTACTGGAACAGGCTGCCCAGGGGGGGTGTGGAGTCTCCTTCTCTGGAGATATTCAAAGCCTGCCTGGACGATGTCCTGTGTAACATGCTCTGGGTGAGCCTGCTTTAGCAGGGGGGTTGGACTGGCTGATCTCCTGAGGTCCCTTCCAACCCTTGCCATTCTCTGGTTCTGTGTGACTGTCTTGAATGGTGAAAGAACAGACATCTTCAGTGGGGTACAGCCAAAACAATCACCTTCCTTCAGGTACTGCTCTTCTTGCATGGGTCAGATTCTCCACAGTTTCAGCACAAATAAGCGCAAAAGAATGAGTGGTCACAGTGTGGTTCCCTTCTGCATTGCTCCGGGTAAGCTAAAGATGTGGAAGCACTCAAACAGCTCTTCTGAGTGTTGAACATCTAAAAATTGTAAAAGGAGAAATTCAGAGCAGTATCTTTTTCCCTTATTTCTGGAGCCCATAAAATTGCTCTGAAGAAGAAATATATACTTTTACAATAGACTAGATAGCGATAAGCAGAAAGTTTTTGAAGAAAATAGCCTATTGGGAAGAAACCCTTAGATAACTCCAAAAGGTTTTTGTGAACCATCTTCCCTTTCCCACACAAATAGAACACTGTGTCAAGGATGAAACATATTTTCAGAATAAAACTTGAGCAGTGCTAGAGAATGCACTTCCCTTCTCTCCATTTACCAAGGGTTGTCTTCCTCCTTTATTTTGGTTATAACGGCCTCACCTCTTTGCTCCTTGTATTTGAACAGAAACACAAGCTGATGGATTTCCTTGAACTATATTCTGCAAGCACATCCTCTGGGGACATTTCATGGAGACTATCACGTGCTCAGGAGGTGATCTGGGTAGAAGATGACTTTTTCTACTCTGCTAGCACATTTCTGGTGGGAGTAGTCACCTGATCTGTCTTATCTGACACTGCAGCACGAGTCATGAACCGACCATGGACAATTGACATCTCTTAGGACATCTTTTATTATTACAAGATACCAGAAGTTTTCCACACCATGTTCCAGGCTACATATACATCAGTGTCTTCCCTAAGTCCTTTCTGACTTGGATTGATTCACTTCTGTATGGAGATAAGAGAATCCTTTGTTCTCAAGCAGCCACCATTTATCAGTATTTCTCAACCTGTGTTCTGTAGAACGTTGTCAGTTTGTGAGACCTGAGAAGGGGGTCTGAAAAACGGCATTAAAACTTTGTCTTTGTGCCCCACGTAAAAGTATTCCCACACTTCTGGGTGAGCAAATTAACAAAAAAACCTAACAAACCAACCAAACAAAAACACCCAAAGAAGGAAGAAAATAAATACAAACAATGAATAAGGATTCAGAAAGTAGTCAACTAAAATTATACTAAGAGAAAACCATAAAAGATGATGCATGAGTCTGTTTAAAATACTATATGATCTCTTAGTTTAGGAAAAAAGATAAAAATAAATTGGAGAAGCACTGACCCAGACGATACTGAGCATAGTAAGCCATGTCATAGAATCATAGAATCATAGAATCATAGAATGTTTTGGGTTGGAAGGGACCCCTAGAGGTCATCTAGTCCAACCCCCCCGCAGGAGCAAGGGCACCGCTAACTAGATCAGGTTGCTCAGAGCCCCATCCAACCTGGCCTTGAATGTTTCCAGGGATGGGGCCTCCACCACCTCTCTGGGCAACCTGTTCCAGTGTTTCACCACCCTCATTGTAAAGAACTTCTTCCTTATATCTAGTCTAAACCTACCCTGGTTTAGTTTAAAACCATTACCCCTTGTCTTGTCACAGCTGGCCAAGAGCATGTCATGTAGATTCATACTTAGTCAGGGGACAAAAATGATTCTTTACCCATGATCTGTAGCTCCATGTGTCTGTGGCTTTTCTCAGAGGTCTTAGAAGGTAGCTATTAAAAGCAATTCTTCAGGAAGTTACATTCACTGCCCCAGGGTTTGACCATTGCTGGCACTTGTTTAGAGACCTACACACCGAGCTATACCTACTCACGTGATGACTCCAAAACCAGTAATTTGCCTTTCTTCTCTTTTTATTTTTTTAATCATCTCAATTATTGAGCAAGATAGTGACCACGAACCAGAAAAGACAAGAAAAGCAGAAAGGTCAAACCATTGACTCAGGGCCGGATGTGATGCTGGAAGATTATGATCAGTTGACACTATTATCCTCTTCTATCATCCTGTTTTTAGTCGTCTTCTGTTGTAGTTTTTGTTTTAAATCCATAGTGACTGCCAAAAGCCTGGCACTGCTGCTCACCAGCTTCTGTATTAGCAATCGATAACAAATATCCGTGACTGTGCTGCATTACCCACTGAAAAATGAGCTGCTCCTGCAAGGAACTCATGAGTTTTGTGTTTATTTCAATAATTACCCCACAAGTTTCTCCTTCCACCACGTGAGAACAGTTCTGCCCCGTGGGCTGTTCTCTCCTTTTAAGTAGATAACACTGCCTGTGTGCTATTACTGCTCCATCTGTAGCTCTCCTGCCACATACAACTGACTTGACTAAGGACAGAGGCAGGGGGTCTACCAGGGAGAAAGCCAACAACAGAATTAAGACACAACATGTTTGTTTTTCTTCTTGTTGCTCTGATTTTTATCTTCTTTTCCTTGGTGAGCTGTTTCTTTTCCTTCCTGCTAACTGCAATTTACCCCCTGCATTTCTCCAGTGATGCTCACCACCCTGGACTCATGGAGTTCATTCAATATGGAGAGCCGATTCTTTTTTGGGAGCTCACTTGCCAAGCAAGTTTTCCCAAGTTCTCAGAGCTCTGCATGTAACTGAAGTAATTACGGGATTAAGCTCATTAATAATATGCATAGGAAAATCACTCTTGTTACAGAAGGAGCTCTGGAGAAGGGAGAGGTATTTAAATGTCACTGATGTGAATTTCTGTATATATCTCTGTGTGTATGTGTACATTTATGACATATGTATGCATTTTTATGTGTGTATGTCTGATGTATATATACACTGTTGTAGCTGCTGCTACAAAGTGCTGTTTCAGATGGAGCACTTATTGATAACTCTAAACCTCACTCCATATACTGTAAATTCTTTTAACACCCTGTGCTTACATAGTAGAGCAGATTGCACATTCGTTACGTGATGACACATGAAATAAGACACTGATAACAAGACTCAATTCTCTGTACATTTACACTGTTTTCCTCAGGTTTTACCATCTTTTTTCTGTGGATTTACTGAGCTTGTTGCTGTGAGGTCTGTATAAGATACACGATCTTTACTGCATTCAGGATAAACTGTGAGGAAATTCAAGTCATCTCAAAAGCAAGGAGGAGTGGGAAGCAGAAGCTAATAGTTACACAGGGCTGTGCAGGCGGGGGCAAGGGTAGGGCTCCACAATGTGTGTTAAAATTGCATATCACTTTGGGCGTGCATGGATGCACACATGCAGACAACATTCATTATCGTTGATGGGAGCATAGTCATTATTACAATGAATTTTAATAGTGAGGTAAAAATTAGACCTTTGCTGCCATAATAATAGTCTTTAATGTAACAAAATCAACCCAGATTTTCAATGGAACCAGCAAGATTGGATTTTAGTTATTCATCTGCTCTGTTGATAATATACCACTGCATAGAGCGATGCTTCAAAAAGGGTTTTGTGTCACAAGTCTATTTTGGTCTGTTCTCACCATGGTGTCTCATGGTGCCTTCTTATTAAGTCAAATTTTTTTCTTTTTTTAATCTCAGACTAAATGTGATTTAAATATTCCTCACAGGTGTTATCTGAATTAAAAAGGATGACTACTGCTAGTAGCGTGCTTTCTTCTTAATAGCACAATGCACACAGCTTCTTCTGCTCTCCATCCTTATGCTGCATGCTGCTTAACTGTGGCTTTTAAGGTTTCATCAATTCCTACTGACACTTTACTGATAAATAGGTCGTTCAGAAATTCAACTGCATCCTAGTCTGAAGGGTTATGATGCTGAGAGGATACTGAATCATTTCCTTGGTCTTTCTTTCACCTCCCACAGCAGGCAAATCCCACCCAGTAAATCTTCAATGAATGGATTATAAATATTAAGGAATTCACAGAAGTAGATTAAATTTCCTCTGAATAAGGGAAAG
>NW_009260286.1:1519468-1534539 GCF_000687185.1 Egretta garzetta
CACAGCTGGATGTTCTCCCTGTTTGAACTCAGACTCGGCAACTGGATGGGGGTGACTACCCACAAGCCCTGAAACGCAAAGCATGAAGATGCTTGCTTTCCCCAGCCATGTGGTCTAAAGTTGAGCCAACAGTTTCCGGGACTATTCTGCAAACCCAGTGGAAGCCAAACACCTCTTCAGTGCGTATCCTGAAACGAGCTTCTGCCTGGAACATGTGAGCTGAGGGAGGGGTGGTGCTTCTCACAGTGTGGTCTGATGTTCCGATGAATGGGAGGAGAGGGAGCAGGGGGACTGCCACAGCCTTGATCTAATGCCAACCTCACATCCTGCTCCTCTCTTCTATCTCCTTGTTTTGAATAATATTCCTCTGGGGGCCTCTTTTACATCAACAAATGAGAGGGGATGCGGGGGTCCATGGTGGCATGGTGCTAATGCCCCCTCCTTCTCAGAGGAGGCGACAGTCCACAACTGAGCAAAAGGACCAACAGAATAATTTACATTTATGCAGGTGAAAGCATAAACCTAGTGATGTCTCACTGGCACAAGAAAGTCCATTTTCCTTTGTTCTCCATTTCTTCCCATGGTGTTACAGAATGTTTCTTGCCATAACACAGTCCTTAGGGGATTGTCTAGACTGCACTATGCCACTGTGTTACATTTTGTACCAACTGGGTCATAAATTGTACTGAAGCTTTCTAACATTTGATTTTTAATGACCTTTAAAACCAGTTATTGGACTTCTGCTTTTGCGGGGATTCCACAAGTGTCTTTTCACATGCAGACCTAAGGTAATAAGAGCTCACTTGGATAAATCTATATAGTAGTCCAGCATATTGTAATTTTTAATAAATTACATTGATTTATTGCCCTTATTGATTCACTGATGTACACGGAATGATCTGATTTCATAGACTTCTTTGTGGGGAGGGAGGGACAGGGGAAACAAAGGCCTTTTATTAGTATCAATTTTTCTATGAAGCTATAAATGGTGAAATGCCAAGAAGCAATGTGTTCTGGTGATATATTGGACACAATTAGATTGAACAATGACTTGCTTATAAATCAAAGTAAAGGAGAAAGCATAAAACATTCCTAACCAAGTGACCATAGAGCTTTTGAGACAGAAGGAAGAGCACAATTGTTTTTCCTATGATTGATACTGGGGTTTTTGTGTCTTCGTCATGCATGGATAACAAACATATCTTTAAATTATTTCACCTTAATGTGCTCTTCCTTTAACAGCTTTAGCATTGATTTATTAGAATTTTATTAAATACTGGTGTATATTTAGAACCTAAATCATACATGAAAAAAACAATAGGAGCCTGAACAATAAAGTCTTTTTTTTTCTGAAATACCACTGAGACAAAAATATAAGAAGGAAGAGTTTTTTTCTTTTGGTTCTCTGTCAAATAACAGGCAAAAGAAGAGAATTCCATATTTATAACTTACTCAGCAAATTTGATTCCCAGGGACAATGTGTTCTAATGCAGTTGTATAATCAGTTCTGTCCTCCCTCTCTTGGAAGCAGGGCATTGTGCTGTGATATAGCACGATAAACTGCTAAAAAATAAAGGACTTTTTGCTAGAAATACTCAATTTTAAAGACAGGATACAGTAAGTTACTTTATTATTTAATCATCTGTCATATGCTACTATATAGACTTTGTGAACCTAAATGTGGATAATGTTGACAATGTAATGCATCCACTTGTTTTATCAATTCCTTGTTTTATTAATTCAAGACTTTTTGAAATATTTGAAAAGAACAAGCATGAATTTGTAATAAAAGCATCAAAAATAATGGCAGTCAGAGGACATGGGCTCTATTCCTGATGTTACTGAAGATTTGCTGCGGAAATATTACCTAAGTCACTATCTTCAAAGTTCATAGACATTAAGTTTGGATCACTTTTATGATCATCTCATCCAACCTTCTATATAACATAGGCAAATAACTTTTTCAGGGGTTTCTACTTCAAGCCTATATTGCACTTGATCTGGAGAAAATTAGACACTTAAATATCAGACAGAAAGGGCCAAGGATTTGAATCCTCTTTCCCAAGGTGATGAACATCTTCCATTTTCTTCTTGAAGCTAAAAACAGTTGTGCATGTTCAATACCTCTTTTTTAGAGGCCATCTTGAACAACCTCGCCCATCTTTCAAAAGGTTATTTGTATTTCTTTACCTCTCATCAGTGTTATGGATTCACTGATATTTGTAAAGCACTTGATGGGAGGTGTTATAGAAATTGAAAATATGGTAATATATCATTTGCATTGACTTGAAAGCTCTGTGTGTGTGTGATCTTTCTAGATATGGAGACAGGGTATGTGAAAGGCTGTTTTTCCCCATGCACTGATACCTGTGCACACAAAAAATTTAGAGAGTTATCAATATCATATACAGAGGAAACTAAGATTTTTGAGACACTGGGGAGCAGGCAGAACAATAGGTTAATAAGAAGTCAGAAAGGTAGAGTAAAATAAATTAACTTGAAAGTAAGAAGAGCAGAAATGGCTTTACACTGGGCAACTTTTTTCTTTTGAGCAGAGGCAAAGCAAAAGAAAATATTTAGATGATTTAAAATGCAGAGTCGAAGCAGCCTTGATTCTTGTATAGGCCTTCTGAACGGGATTTGCTTCTGTGTGAAATTAAGTGCATTCCATTTCTAACACCCGGGACATATTAGAAAATGATCTGCATTGCCTCAGGGTTTTTAGCCCATGCACGATTTAAATATATTACCACAACAATTAACATGCAGGCATCTTTTTTCAAATAAATACTTAGTTTAATATTCCATCAGGACATTAGCATTTAGATATATATAAGATACATGCACGTATGTATGTATGTATATAAATATTTGGATTTTTGTTTTATTTCAGGGGGGGCATTGAGCTGATCATATGAAAAATATCTTTCCTTAACGATGCAGTACAAGTAAATCCCCACAGAAAACATGCCAGAATTGTCAGGCATTGCTTGGAATATCTTTAGTATAGAGCAGGACACATAACAAGATTTACCCACTGCCTTGGAGACAGAAAAGGGGTTGTCACGAGGACAGTTCTTAAGAGTTTTTACAAAAATGCATGGCTCCATCTGTCTTCTCTCTTTTCCTTGGCTACGAGAACAGCCTAGCAATTTCAATAACCCAACAAGGGACCTCATGCACCAGGAGAAGTGAGGAACAGATTTTTCAATTTGGCACCATTCTGATTTTTTTTTTTTTTAAATGGCAGTTGAAATAATTATCCGCAACTACAGGCAGCTGATGGATAGCATGTTTAATCTATGGATCTAGCTTCACACTCTCCAGTGTGTACTGAAGATAAACAGGGATGTTATGAGTGAGAGAGTTGTATGAAATAGTTCAAATACAAATCAAAGCTAGAATGGTTTGTCTTTCTACTAACTTCACAGAAAGGAAACTACAGGAGCTGTTTCACAGGCATAAACTGATCTCAGTAATGCCACAGTGGCGAGAAGAATAAATAAGAAATGGTGTTGATGCCTTGACCCTGAAATGTGTAAAGCACCCACTGCCATAAGTAAAATATCAATATGTGTATGAACGTATACACATAATCAAAGCATATACACATAATCAAAGGCTAGCTACATTTCAGGGTGAATGTATAGAAAAACTCTGCTCGCTCACTGCCTAGGACATATCCCACTGTAAATTTCAAAACTCCCTATTGTATTTTTTTCTGCTGGAGAAAAATGGGAAGTTTCAGTAACGCTGAATTCTGTAAGTCAGTGAATGCTTTTTAGCAAGGTTTTATAGTCCATTGGATTGTGTTTAGAAGACTTAATATGTTGCGGGATTGAGTACTTTTTGAAATTCAGATAATTTTGCAGGATTTTATGGACTGTTTAATGGGGAAGCATCCCCAATCTTTGAACCACAGGTGACTTGTTTGAGGCTTATTTATAAGACTAATGCAGGAAGTCTTATTTCTTTCTCTGCCCAATTGATCCCACTAGTCAGTCTGGGTTTTTTTCTACTTCACAGATGGTGGTCATAGGCTTAAAGGACAGAATTCCCCAATGGCTACAATTTTCTGACAGTGAATTTCCTGGTAGTTTTGCAATTACGTTCCAGAAACTATGCCTTTTGCTAACAGTTCCCTGAGCACAGGGCAGAAGATGCAGTTGCACACATTTTGGTTAAATTTTGACCTCCGGGTAGATTTCCTTTATATTGTATTGCTGCTGTTATTACGATTTCTGCTGCAGTAATACCTAGAAGATCTAGACTTGGACCAGACAAAGACCTAGCAGTTACTGTACTATGAGCTGTACAAACAAAGAACAAAATTAAGTCTTTGTCTCAAAGCTTACAGGCCATAGAGCAGATGAGAAATGTAAAGGATGAGTGAGCAGAAAAAAACCAATTAAAAATGCTGGTTAGCATCATAGACAGGGTTTTGGCATATGAAAAGCTGAATTATTGCAATTGTTTTCATAGGGATCAGAGCAAAGGAGAGTTATAAGCACAGATTTAAAGGAAGGAAATGAAACAGCTATGTTCATAGGGGATTCCTCTTAAGCATGAAAAGAATAGCAAGCATGCCTAAAATCCAGCCTCAGTAGATGATGGAGACTGTCTTGACGAACTGATCAAAAGAGACATTTTGTCACTTTAAGATGGTGTCCAGGAGACAATAAGGCTTTGAAATGTAATTAGGTGTTATTGGATGCAATAGTGAAGGAGGAAAAAACCAGCAGGATGCAGGAGAATGGAGTGGATGGTGCATGGATAAATCTGAGGGGCTGTGAAAACGATCTTTGCATCAACCTTAACAACTGTATTCTGTGGGCTAAAGCTGTTTGTGGCAAGAGAAAAGGATGTTGCAGGAGTTGAATTCTGCAGAGGATTTTAGAAGGAGAGGATCTTAGCCCCGTGGCTGGAGGGGAAACCTGTGACTTGGCTGTGTTACCTAGAAAGCACCTCCTGGAAGACCCAGAAAGATGCCTCATTAATCTCATGGCTAAACCACAGTGCAAACATAGTTGTGTACGAGCACTGGGCATGTCCATTGCTGCTGAGAAAAACTAGCTCAGACCCCTCCTTAGAGTGCAGCAGGGTTCCTAGACACAGAAAGGTGAGAGACATCCCTGGGGATGGTGGGTGCTTGTTGCAGGGCGCTGGCAGGCTGGCTGCACTCGCCGTTTAAAGGCTTCACATCTGTGCCCCCTGCAGCACTACTTTTAATTATCCTATTAAGCTCTGCCTCTACCCTCTTTAGTCAGGAGAGCTCAAGGAGAGATTTTCTTTCCTCCTCTTCAGTGTCAAGATGGGTTTCTTTGTTTTTTCTTTCCCTTGAATATCCCGGTCTCTGAGACACCTCACAATTATCGCCTGTTCCAGCCTCATCTGATCCTTTTTTCTCCCTTCCCTTTTGGTGACTAGTGTTATTTGTTGAATTTTATCAAGAGTGTTTTTTAATTATGTTTTTATTGCATTTTAATCATGGTTTTATTGCCCCTTGCTGCACCTTGAGCATAGTATAAATATTATCATAGCTTTTCAATGTTTAAATGATACCATGTCTGCTATGATAAAATATGTCATTACTAAATGTGTCAGGAACAGCCACATTTTTTTTTTCACATGGTCTTTCGTTGTTGTTCTGTAGGAAATATGCTTAACAGCCCTCAGCTTTGCTCTTCTGTGTGAAGAACTAGGATACCATCCTTTTCTGTTGTTTATTAAGAAAAAGAAAAAAATGTGAGAAAAATCACAGCCTCTGGCTCAGTTGCTCAGCTAATGTGAAATGGCACAGTGTTATTAAAAGCAATGAGACCTGGGCCAGGTTGGTCTGCCCAGGCTATCTAGTGATACTAACATATCGTACCAAATATAATATTTCTAGAGTAATAATATAGCTAGAAATTTCCAATGGCCTCCCAAATTTTAGGCTGATTCACTTATAAATTACAGTGCTGGATGAAGGGCATCACAAACAACAGTCCTGGAACTTCATTCAGTGTAAGTGCATATTATCTTCCCCTGGGTGAAATTCTGGCAAACTTCTGTTACCTTTATTGGGTCCAGCAGGACTTCAAACCATGTTTTTTAGAGATGTGAGATTTCTTTAGAAAAACATACCAAAACCCCATTCTTGGTGCCTTTTGTTCTTCATGACAATATTTCAGAGTCCCTCTTCCAATTATAGCAAGGAGCAACTAATCATAGAGCTCTGGTTTGGTATCTGAGAGCAACTGGACAAGGTATGATGTACACCCATAATCTCAAGAAGGCTACACTAAGTGTAGCACAACTTTACGTAAGGGCAGGAAATTGGTAGGGGGTCTGTGTGGCCTCAACAGCTTGTCTGCACAGGCTTTATTCCAGGATCAGGGCCTCACCAAATCCTGTGTATGATAAATTCCTCTGAGTAGATAAAATGAGGGCCATCACAATGGGAACTTTTTGATCAACAGCACAAAAAGCAACTGCCTGTACAGAACCACATGAACACCTGAGACCACAGCATGGCAATGGCAACTCCCTGCTGCACAAAAGACAAATTACAAGCACATTTTTCTGGGAAATACGTCCCTGATGCTGTGCAGTTTTTTTGATGCTTGCATTTGGATTTTTGTTCTTTTAAATTTCATTATATTAGGGAAAGTACCCCAGATTTTAAAAGATCGATTTTAAAGACAAATTCTCCTCAGTTACTTTCTTGATGCTGACTGGGTTTTTTAAATTATTGCATGGATTGAAACGTCAATCAGTTCGGAAGTCCTGAAATCATTATCCTTTACTGTAAGGCTGCACAGCATCAGTATTGCAGTTAATGCCTAAGAAAGGACTCTGTATGGGTCAGGGTGAAGAGAATTCAGGGCAGCCCCATCTGTACATAATCAGGTACAGACCGTATGAGAACCAAGGAGTAACGCAAGTGTTGCAAAGCTATTGTTCCTAATGGGAGTAGCAGGGAACGGTGCTTATTAACCAGGCTCCAGAAATGGTGGAAATGTGGAATTTCTGTGCTATTGGAAGATTCCTGGTTTTTTTAGAAATGACTTTGAAGCCAACAATCATGAAGTCTTTCTTAAAGTGACATTTGGGGAAAAAACCAATTTTTGGGTTAGTCAAGCCATTCTTTCCCCATCAAGGTAACTACATTCTGCTCCTGTTTTTACAGAAATTGCTATATCACTTCACAATAAAATACATAATAAGAACAGAAACATTATTTTATTTAAAAACTGAAAGCCAAAATGTTATGTTTCAACCCTGTTAAAATATATTCCAACAAATATTCTTGGAAAATAAACTTTTTTTGAACTTAAAACCAAACCAACAAACAAAAAAGCCAGATTCCAAGGAATGGATATTTTCTTAAGGAAAGGGTTGTAGTATTGAGATATTTTTCATCTGTTTTTAGTCGCTGAAGTTTAACTGTCTCCTGCATTAAAATGAAGAGAGTTGTGAAAATTTTTGTACACTCCTTCTTGCCTTTCCACTTGTTTACAGAGAATTCACCATAATTTGGGTCTATATACTCACTGCACTATGTCTCTGATGAGGTTTGTTTAATGAAAGAAAACAGATAACTCATGGGTGGGTGCAGCTCTTCAGTAATATAACTTGTAATGATAAATGTCATAATTTGCCTAAGTCCCTGCGTACCATTATTCCCTTCTCACAGCTAAGAATCTTTTGATCTCAGGAACATCCACAATTTAAAAGTACAGTTTCAGATGGCATAAAAAGTTAAACTCCTTTTGAAATTAAAATTAAAAACATTTACCAAGCAATCATAAGTCAATTCCAGTTAATAATTACATAAGATAATCAAACATCATGCTCCAAAACTCCAACACTGGGAAGTAGAAGAGGATTTTTTTGCTTTTGCATTTTACGTAATTATCTATCTTTATTACAGATGGATTTTTAAAACTGCTTCTACTCTTAAAATATCAAATACTGGTTGCAGGGTAGCACAGGGGTGGCCAATCCTGTGTGGTTTTGTATGGCTGTAAACCATAGGACACATGGTGAATCAATGGGAGAGATGATTGAAGAGCAATTCACAGACGGGATATGACAATGGCTCATCATGGATCCTATTTTGGGAATTGGTGGGGCTATGTGTATAGGCTTTCAAGGTCGCCCAGTGATATCAGCTTCATTAGTCCCTTCTGGCTTGATACTTGCTATTAGCGGGAGACTCTGATTATACCCACAGTCCCTGTGCCAGCATGGCCCATTACTTCTCTTCCTGAAATGTTATTTAGCCCTGGCATGGAAACCTTACTTGAACAGCTCAAGAGGTGCATACGGCTCAAGAGCCACATGTTGCTCTCTTCTGGTCTAAGCCCACGAAACAAAACATTGGTTTGATTGTCTCAATATTCCCCCCTTAACATGTATATGCAGATTGCTTTTTAGCACATCTTTGTTGGAAATTATTCCTGTCAGCAAAATCAACAGTTGTTCAGAGCAAATCCCATATGAGGAGACTTAATTTCCTTTTTATATGTGTTGTGTTTAACCCTATCCAGCAACTAAGCACCACACAGCTGCTCACTCACCCCACCCTGGTGGGATGGGGGAGAGAAATGGAAGAATAAAAATAAGAAAACTTGTGGGTTGAGATAAAGACAGTTTAACAGGCAAAGCAAAAACTGTGCATGCAAGCAAAGAAAAATAAGGAATTCATTCACCGCTTCCCATGGGCAGACAGGTGCTCAGCCATCTCCAGGAAAGCAGGGCTCCATCATGTGTAATGGAGACTTGGGGAGATAAACGCCATCATTCAAATGTCCCTCCTTTCCTTCTTCTTCCCCCAGCTTTATATGCTGTCATATGGTGCGAGATATCCCTGGGGTCAGTTGGGGTCAGCTGTCCAAGCTGTGCTCCCTCCCAGCTTCTCATGCACTGACAGAACATGAGAAGCTGAAAAGTCCTCGACTAGCATAAGGACTACTTACCAATAACTAAAACATAGTGTATTATCAACATTATTCTCATACTAAATCTAAAACTGCATCCCTATGCCAGCTACTATGAAGAAAATTAACTCTATCCCAGCTGAAACCAGGATGGTATGTTACAGGTCATGAGCTCTTTTGGATAAGATAGGTTCTAACAGCTATCAGTGTAAGTGAGCCAGTACCTACTGGCATTAGCAAAGTGATGAACACATCCAAAAACCTTTCACTGCTTTTTTTTATAGGAGTTTAAAATAGAAAGGTTCCCCAATCTATTTCATTCATCAAGGGCACTTAGGAAATCCTATCACTGGCAGTGGAGGCTTAGATGCTCACATAGAAAAGCTTTATGCTTCTCTTGAAGCCATTTGGTCACATAACAATTGTGTTATCAGTTCATTGACCAGTAGACAATGGATATGCAAATCTGTGCTATTAAATTGTGCTAAAAGAAACAGCATTTTTCTAAAAAATGATTTGCAAAATCACTTATTCTGAGTATGGTTTGTCTAGGATAAATCACGTTGCTGTGGAGACTCAAGGATGTTTGACTGGCTCTGCTCCACTGTTGGCTGCTAAACCAAACCCGTGTGCTCCATGACTGAATTACTGTAGCATTTTAGGTTTCCAGAGGGACAGAGTTAAATGCTGCCTGCCTAAGAAATCCTCAGCTGAACAGCAAAGTGTGGAAGCTCAAGCTGCAGCGCACAGTCACTCACCCATTTTCTTTTGCATGACAGTCACCAGCAGAGTGAAACAGTGATAATCTCTTTTGGTAACATTGCTATGACTGTTGCATCAGGAAAACTGGTATTAAGGAGGTACTTAAGAGTTTCTGATCTTCCAGCGGGTGTGTGCACATAACATAATAGATACGACTCTCTTGACTATCCGGAGTTAGGAAGCAGAAGGCACAATGTCACCAGCATGGCCCAGACTGAAGTGTTACTCATAAAATCCACTGACATCTCTGCTTCCAACTGTGGTGTTATTGATAACACATTGCTGTTCAAAGGGATCGTTCAAGTGTTTATGGTTAAAGCTGCAGAACATATTTTTAGTTGGTGTAAGGTGACCAGGTGCCCATCAATAGACCTATATTACTACAAGTTTGTTGGTGGTACAGTTCTGTGATTGCCAGCCCTAAACTTCTGTCTGGACTGCTTTTGTCTTAAAAGTGTAAGAGCAATACTTTTGACATAGCAGCTTAGTTAGTTAGGAAATCTAATTAAAAACCATATGGCTTTCACTGATCACTTGGACATGTCATGCTGAATGCACCTTTCCAGAGATATTGAGAAGTTTTAGGCTTGTTCTCTACTTGGATGGGAGAAGAACCTTGGCAAAAGGCAAGGACACCAAGACAAAAATTTCCTTACAAAATTCAGAAACTCATTTTGGCACCCTTAGTGAGCTGACAGACATAGGAAGGAAGTTTTTGATAGGCACCGCTCAAATCTCACTGTTGGGTCTTCATCCGTGTTGCATTCAAAGGAAATGCAAAGGAAAGATTTGTGTCTGAACAGTTTGGGGTAGAACTGTTCAGTAGTCTACTTTTAAAACAATGACTAAACGGGAAAACAAAAGGTAAAAATGCATGCAAGCAAGCAAGGAATGAACTTATATAGCAGGCTGCCAGAATTAAGTCACAGCAGTGAAGTCCAGCAAGGGGCAGAAGCACTTCTTTTTATCTCAGGAGCAACCATATACCCAACTGTATAGTCAGCACAGAGCAGCATTGGATCTGTGAGTAGCAGACATGCCACGTTTTGTGTCTTCCCATGAGTAAAGTATGTGATTTACTAAATGAACATGCATATTCACACGCACTTATGCATACTCCAAGCTGAAAATACTGGCTACAGCCAGTGGAGGTGAGGAGTAACCATGCAACTGTACAGAAGGTGGTCGATGAGGAACGTGGAGACTGTTCTGAGCAGCGGGAAGAATATACAGATGGTACGAGGATGTCTGGTGTGGATAAATGTTAGTGTCTGGGAAACACCAGAGAACAAACTGGACAGAAGATTACTGGGTAAAAAGATTGAAAACTTACTGAAAGAAGTCTCAGGCAAGTGTGGAGAACCTGCTAAATGTTGAAGAAGCTGCTGGAAAAGGGCTCTGTCACCTTTCAGCTGTTTGCTTTTTCTGCTGGGTGGTAGTGACACCTATTCCTCTTTTCTTTCTTTGGACTAAAAAGGGACAACTTGTTTCTTTTTCAACAGGTATTGTAAGAGTCCCTAATGGCCAGAAACCTTAAATGAAAGCAATTGTTGCAAAAACCCTGAATATAAACCTAATAAACCTAGACAGAAATGTTACCAAATGCATCTGATATATGCTTCCTGGCCAGTATGTGTAACGCGACACTTTCCTTCTGACATTTTCTTCCTTTAAACTTCTAGCGGTTTAAGTTGTATAACTTAAAATGTCTGTCATGCAATAGGAATTCTATTTAAATGGCTATTATTTTTAATTAAATGCTGAAATCCTGCCTGGGAATAAACAAATATTTTTGAATTTTTAGGCTTTTCTTACCGTGCTTAAGTAAGATCTCGGCATCGTAATTTTTGACAGGTCTTTTTGAAAATCCCAGTGTGAATAGTGTTATCTCAGCCAAATTAATTCCTGGAGTAATTCAGTTTGATTCATTAAGGATTTAGCCCTTGTGAGATTTTTTTTTTGGCGTGTCCATTGCCTTAGAGACATAACTGTAGAATTAAGTATGTGGAGACTTTTGATCACCTACAAATTAAATTTTATCATTACTAGTGGTACTATCATTTCCCAAGCATTTGATGATTTGTGTAACAGTGTCACTGTGCTTTAGAGAGATGGGAATTTCATATGTGTGCCTTTTAAGATGTTGAGTCTTTTTCACTTTAATCTCTGGAGCAACAATTTTCCAGCCCTGAACAAGGCATACATCCGAACTCTACTTACTGATGTTTTTGAAATATTAGATGTTAGAACTTTTTTTTTTTTTAATGAGTCCTTATTTGCTTTTCTCTCTCCTCTTCATAGGGCCAAAGGCAAGGAGAGAAGGTGAAAAAGCTCTGCTGAGGGATGGGTAGGAAAGCTCCCACCCTACTGAACTGCATAGGAGGGTTGTTACGGATGTGAATAAGGCGCTCTCTGATGCACTCAGCTCTCCTGTTGGATTCAGCAGGTATCCCAGCAACTCAGTACAAGCTTTGGGCAGAAACACATAACAGTGAAAGAGCTCATTTCTAAAATATTCCTTTCTTTCTAATTCTTTTAAAATTACATTGCCTATAGAAGCACCAGACAGAACATACAGTCTGTCCTGTAAGTCTCTGTGAATAACTGCTGAGATTCCTGCTAAAAACACTCACACAACAGAAAAGCAAGAACACCTTAATAAAAACCCTTCAATTTCCCTCCCCCCTCATTTTTCCTCAGAGTGCCTTTATATTCTTTTGATAGAAGCAAACTGGAATTAAATATTGAAAAGAGTTAAAAAAATGGGAAACCTCTTTTTCCAGTCTCATAGAAAAAGAGATTTCAAATCCATGAGAGACCATCTGCCTGGACCTTCTGCACAGTGCAGGACATGGAATTTGGCCTTGTCAACCCTGTAAAGATACGAATAACCTGTTCTGGACTAAGATATAGCTTTCAGAATGACAGCTTGTCTTTATTTGGAGACATCAGAAGACGTAGAATCTACTACTTTCTTTCACAGCTTATTTTATTTTTTTGGTTATTCATATTGTTAGAAAGTTGTGTCTCGTTGTAAATAATATCAGCTCCAGCCATTGCTTCAGAAATAGGTACTGTTTATGTACTTTGCTATGTGACTGTCTTCTCTCTGAGTCTGAAGCCTTAATTTGCAAATGTCTGTGCAGCGGATTAGCCATTCAGGTCAGGATTTATGGAGATCCTGTGGGGTGCCCGTTTCTGTTAATTAGCGTGGGAGTCAGAAGCCAGAGAATACCACAGGATCTGCCTGTCCAGCTGCTGGAATAGAGAGTCTCCTTTTCCTCACATTGATGCTGAGCTTCTCCACTCCTGGAGAGTCTGTCATTACCAAGTCACAAAAAAGTATGCTTCCTCCCTCATAGAATGAAATCTTGCAAAAATGGTTCTTTTGGCGGATTTGCAGACCACTGAAACAGCTTTCTTGTGTAACTGCCTGCTGCCTTGCAGTGCTGGGGGAGAAGAGGTAAAAATGAGGTTACGGTTGGGCCAGAAACAATGGAGTTTTGAAGGACAGCATCTACCTGATTCCTAGAACCAGTATTTAAGAGACCCAATGGGGAAAATACGTTTTGCAAAGCAAAGGAGAAAAAATATTTTATAGGCACTTGTGCATGGCCTAAGATCCCAAAGGGAATAATTGACTTCTACAAATCAGAGAAGAAATGTATTTTTCAGGCTATAGTTTAGAATCAAAAGGGGCAAGAGGAAATAACTTTTTCCACAGCTGAAAGTCAATACAATTTTCAGGTGGTTCTTTGGAGTACTGGGGAAAACAATGTTTCCTAAAAAAAGAGGAAGCAAAGCAGATACATTAGGAAAGTGCTGGTAGAAATGGAGTGGGAAAAGACTTCACCCTGAGCCAATCTATGAGGACTCACCCAACCACCACAGGGGTGATGGGGCTACTAGGCAGCAGGAGGTCAGGGCAAATCAAAGAGACCTCTTATCTGTCGTGGTCTGGCACAACTCAGCATAGCACAGGAACGGCTCTGTACTTACTCTGCTTGAGACAAAATGGGGAGGAAGGTTTATCAGCCTCATTCACTGTGTTTTTTTGTGAACACATGAGAGAGTAAAGTATAATCCATTGTGTGGTGTTGAGGAGGATGCCATCCTCCCAAAAGAAAGATGGAAAGTGATTATGATCTCTTTCCCAAAAGCCTTAGAGGTTCCGCAACAGGTACACCCCCTGAGCTCTGTGTTGCCATATCAGTATTCCAGTTTGTTTTCTAGTATGCATGGGAACTCCTAACCTATTAAAATGTGAACCATCCAACAATGTTTTTGGGTGGAAGGTGACTGGCTGCTGCTCACTGTTGCTGCCCTCAAAATGGCAAAAGGTGTGGTTAGCATCTTCTGGTGATCACTCTTCCTGCATACAGTCATTAGTGTGCTTTTCAGCCAGGTCCTTTGGTGGTATTTCCTCACAGGTTCAGGTTCAAATGTACTCACAATGATTTGTCTTTTTACTGGTAGGAGTCAGCTCTTGCTTCCATCCACAGCTAGATGAAACTCTACGTCTTTCCTGTTCTGGTGCTGCCACCAGCTGCTTTGTTGCTACTGGCAGGTGACATGGAAACTGCAGTTACACTCTGGGAAGATGCTCCTTGCTAGTGTTGGTGGTAAAGCACTAACTATGCTCTTTGCATTAGACCACACCTCCTGGTGCCACCTTGGTCTATGAGTATGGGGGTGATCCCTTCATCATAGGTAGCCCTTGAGATACCAATCCCCCTAAATCCCACCCTGGGACCTCAATTCCTACCCAGGGACCCCCAGAAACTCAGCAGGGCCCACACACACACAGCTGGGGCCCCCCCATTCCCAGCCAGGGATCCCAAATCCCACCCAGGGACCCCCAGAAGCCTGGGAGGACCCCGCAAACACAACTGGGGCCCCCAAATCCCATCCAGGAACCCCAATTCCCACCCAAACTCCCTAAATCCCACCCAGGGACCCCAATTCCCACCCAGGGACCCCCAGAAACTCAGCAGGGCCCACACGCACACACAGTTGAGGCCCCCCCATTCCTAGTAGGGATCCCAAATCCCACCCAGGGACCCCAGTTCCCACCCAGGCATCCCAAATCCCACACAGGGACTCCCAGGAATTTGGCAGAGCCCCCCCAAACACAGCTGGGGATCCTAAATCCCACCCAGGGACCCCCCAGGAGCCAGGGAGGACCCCCCAAACACAACTGAGACCCCAAATCCCACCCAGGGATCCCCCAAACACAACTGGGACCCCAATTCCCACCCAATCCCCCTAAATCCCACTCAGGGACCTCAATTCCCACCCAGGGACCTCAAATCCCACCCAGGGACGCCCAGGAACTTGGCAGGGCCCCCCCAGACACAGCTGGGCCCCCCCCCAAACGTCACCTTC
>NW_009260286.1:1535116-1582737 GCF_000687185.1 Egretta garzetta
GCAGGTTACATGGAAACTGCAGTTACACTCTGGGAAGATGCTCCTTGCTAGTGTTGGTGGTAAAGCACTAACTATGCTCTTTGCATTAGACCACACCTCCTGGTGCCACCTTGGTCTATGAGTATGGGGGTGATCCCTTCATCATAGGTAGCCCTTGAGATAATACTGAGACTTAGTTAATCATTAGTTCCTTTCCTGCCACAGCAACTGCTGCACTGCTGTCTTAATAAAACTGCTCCATAGTGATATATGTATGGCCAAGACAAAATGAGGGCTCTTACTATATGTATTGTCATCGCCAGAGGGACTTCTTCACTAGAATACCCTTGTGATGGCTAGGATCATGCTCACCGTTCGTGGCACCTGTCAGTGATAATTCAGCAGCTACTGCTGATGAGACAAAAGTCAGGTCCAAGATAGTTAATAACAGAAAAAAAAAGGGAAAAAGAGTCAGGCCTACAAAACTGTTTACAGGAAAAAGAGATCAGACTATTCAGTGGCTGAGCAGGAATTGGATAGTGTAATGCTTGGTGTTGCTCAAGCACCAATAAGATATTAACAGCCAAAGTAACCTACACTCTCTTTAGCTGGATTTACCAGTAAACCAGCATTTACTATTGTTCATTAGACCATTTCCATGTTCTGCAAGGCTTTTCAAATTTGAGCAGTACCTCAGTGGTTATTAATGGTTGTCATCTGAAAACCATTAGTGGGTTATCAAACCATATGGTAGTTTAACAGGGAAGAAAAAGCACGTGAGTTGTAGTGATGAAGCATAGAAGTGGATGGGAAAGTTGATGTGGGAAGGCAGAAGGTGGGGTGAATGTTTCATCAGTGGCACACTGTAGGCAAGGCAGTACTTGGACCATGCAGATACTAAGCACTGGCACAGATCCCTTCTTTACAGTCTGGGATTTTGGGTGAGTTGTGCCTCTCCTAACTACATTTCACTGGTGTCTTCACTTCAGATGTCTTGAAATGCCATCCCCCACTTCCTAGAGATTGTATCTCCACTTGCAGATGGGAACATGTTTTTGAGTCAGTGTTGTGCACACAACCTAGGAGATGGCTGGGACTCTGCATGGTCTGGACAGAGTTTCTCTTCTTGCTGCAGCTGCTGCTGCTGCTTGTAAAAGGGAAGACCATCAACCTCCCCTTCAGACTGGGATTCTCATAATAATTCTGGAAAAAGTGCCCCAAATACAACAAAGTATCCTTTCTCCTCCTGTCCCACAACTGTCTGTACTCACTCGATTTATTGAGACTTAATATTTCTGCCACTACCCCTTGTAGAACGGAACAGAAGAAAGCAGCAGAATGCTATCTAAGCATGATGCGAGCAGAACACATTTATTTATGTCTGTTCATTAATTAGACTCCTGTAATGCAGCCAGTTTCTCCTCCAGTTTCTGAATAGTAGTAGCATGGGTTTTCATTCATCAAACAACGATTTTATGACTTGCAGAATGGCATACAGTAAAGTCTCAGGTGATAAATGTGTCTGCCTGCCTTCTTTGGTGGCTTGAGTTTCTGGACACACAGGAATAGAGAGAGCCCTGTGAAGAAATAAACTGGAACTGTTTGGGTCCTGGCTATAAACAAGGAGCTGGGAGCTTGTTCTGTCTGGCTTTGTGTGGCTGCATCATTCTTTCAGGTGCCTATTGGATAGTGAAATCAAAGCAAAATTTCAGCAATTCAGAGAAAAGAGTGTATAGAAAGAAAAAGACCAACAGAAGAGCTATTAACATTTCTTTACATACTTGAAGGCTCAAAATGGCCTTGGTCTGACTTCTTATGTATTAAAGACAGTTACATTTCAGCCAAGTATTTCACCTTCCAAAGCGTATTTTCCACAAAGGAAAAAAGAGATGTAAATCTGGTACCCTTCATAGTCTGTTCCAATGGTTAATCACACTCACTGTACTTTATTTCTCATTTGAATTCATCTGGCTTTAACTCCCATCCACTGATTCCTGTTATGACCTTCTCTGCTAGATTGGTTTAATTTTACTTCCCACACCCTGTTCCTTTCAGATATATTGGCCAAGTTCTTCTAAAAAGAAAATAAAACAACAACAGACCACAGAGGGAGGAAGAAAGTAAGAAAGTAAGAAAGTAAGAAAGTAAGTAAGTAAGTAAGGAAGAAAGAAAGAAAGAAAGAAAGAAAGAAAGAAAATGAAAGAAAGGAAGGAAGGAAGGAAGGCAGGAAGGAGGGAAGAAAGAAAGGAAGAAAGAAAGGAAGAAAGAAAGACTGAACACTATCTCTTCATGTTTTCCTGATGTACAATTCACTGAGCCATCATGATGGTATTAAGGGCAGTCAAACCTGAAGAGTCATGAGCCAAGATTAACAAAGCCATGGAAAGACTAAGAGCATATCACATCTGTCACTCATTATTTGTCCTCAGACTGCCCATTTTAGGGTAGCCCAGGATGGTTGGCTTCTAGGCACTCATAAGGTGAAAATATAAAGAAAATAATTACAACAACTATAAAGTTGTCTGAGATCAGTTCATTATGTCCTTGCATTCATAAATATTTTCCAAAGCCTCAGATTTTTTTCTAAAAGCCAAATATTTTTTAAAAACTGACTTCATACAGGGCAGATTAAGAACTCACAAAGTTTTAAACACAACTGTTCTACACTAGTCCCAAGTCATGTTCACTGCCCTGATTTCCCCTTAGCTAATAGGTTTCCTAATATAATTCACTTTCCTTATGTAACCAGGACCCAGGATATCCCATGGAACAAAGCCGTTTTGCCCGATCTTGTGTCTCACTCTTTTGATCTCTGACCTGAGGCTAATGATGGAAGGGCACAACTGGAGAAGTACCTTCCAGTACCTCTGTCTATAGCAATTTTAGTTGTTCAAGTACTAGATGAGACTGTGAGATAAGCTGTGTGTTTTGGTACTCTCATGTATATGAGCAGCCATATGCACTTGAAACAAGAGTCCAACAACAATGGCTCTGTTATCTTTGAAAGCCTTTAATGAGCCCCATATATCTAGCAATCTGCAGCACAAATTTGAGACTCAAACTAAAATATGTCATTTTTTCTCAAGGACTCATTGGCTTCATACTAAGGACCATGCTCTAAATGTTGTTAGGACACTGGGAGGTGGATGTCTCTGGATAGTGTCACTGGTTCCTGATCTGAATCCTGTAGTAAGCGAAGGTTTGCAGGAATAAGTAACAGCTTTTATTAAACCAACTACTGGAGAAAGTAGAGGAGGTGTCAAGAGCTCAAACTCTGCTGCCAAAAACTTGACTATTTTTTCCCTTAGTTGGCTTAATAAGGCCTCTCTAGTCCTATACCTTCAGATCATTATGGCTTCAGCACAAGGGTCTCCGTGAAAAGAACTGAGAAGGTCACATTAAGTCACTCTTATAACGCTGTAAACATGTAGTCTTGCGTAAAAATAGACCTATGGTGTCATTACTAGAGACAGGTTTAGACCAATGACTGTTTTCTCTGTGCATTTTTGCAAGACTTTGCATTTAGAACTTAGTTTTGTTTCCTGACCTGATCTACAATCACAACAAGGTGGAATTCTTTTTTGCATATCTTACAGCACTGTCATGAACAGCAGCAAGCTGTGCGTGATTGCTGGCTTAGAGTAGGTTATTTTTGCACTGTACCATTCTACCTGGAATTTGATACAGCAGTTACTGGTGAAGTCTTCCCTACTGGCAGCAAAGGTTCGTCATTGCTCCAGCCACCTTCAATCATCCCAACTTCAGGCTTTGGGAATATGAAAGGGTTCTCACAAGAGAAGACTTTGATGAATTCAGTGATGCATGAAGGACAGGCTCAGAAAATGGTCTGTAGCTCTTCAGCTGAGAAGCGATGAAAAGGAACAGTCAAGCTCTCTTTGCGATGTTATGTCCTTGCAGCACTGCTGTATTTAAGGTTCCTCATCCTCATGGCTTAGCCAAAGGCACAAACAATGCAGAGTTAACCAAGGATGTCTATCAGTCTGGAAGAATCTTGGGTTCCTTCAGGCACGGAAAAGGCCACAGATATTCAAGCAGCTGCCTTCCTTGCAGTGGTAGTAACAGCAGATTTTTCCTGATGTTTTTCACAGAAGAGGAACTGGTGAAATCTGGCTATTTTGCTTGGGCATTTAGCTTCAGCCAAAGGCTGTGACCTCTCCTGCTTCTTGTCGATAGGGTGAAATAACCCCAATTTGCTTTATAGTAGAAATTGCCTTGAGATTATCTAATGAAGGTATTATTATCATTATTATGAAGTGAATGGGAAAAGTGTTTGGGTAATTGGCAGAAGAGAAAATGAGAACAATGAACAGTTACAACTCGGAGGCCCCTTGGCAACAGATACCTCCTTAAGTGTGTCTGAAACAGACAGCTTCCTTGATCAGTACAGACCTCTCCGCTGGAAAGGCAGCTTCCTCTAGAAGTGTAATTGTGAATTTAAATGCACAGGAACTGCGAAACAGAAATAACAAGGTTCTTGATTTCCACCCCTCCCACTAACTAAATATGCATTTACTGCTAATTAACTCAGAGGTATAGATCACATTCCCTGGCAGAAATTTGTCTCCTCCTATTTGCTAGGCTGAATAGCAAAGAAACAACTTTTCCCATTTGCATTAGCCTGTCCTTGTTTTGTTTTGTTGTTTTGTATCGTGTTGTTGTTTTTTTTTTAAACAGTTGTTTTTACTGCTAGAAAAATATGTCCAGATTCCTCTAAGGAGGGTATATCTTTCTCCTGCTCCACTGAAACACAGGAGTAAAAGATGGAGCAAATATTTTAGGGTAAATGCTTACAGCAGCCTCAGGCCCTGTCTCTGCACCGATGCCCCAGGCAGGCGAGAGCCTTGCAGTGCTGTCCTGCCCAGGGAGGGTGATGTGTGGTATGAGATCAGCTACTGCCCTGGGACGCTGAGGTTGGGTCCCTGCTGCCACTCGTGATGCTGTTCTCCATCCAGGGAGTCTCCAGGTGTGATGCTGTGAGTGCACATCCAGTGGTTTTTTTCTTGCCTATTTTCTTTTTTTATTTTATTTTATTTTGACTTTTAAACACAGGGCTGAAATGCCTTTTTTTTTTTTTTGGCCAAAGTGTATTCCACCTGTTTGGAATGGTCCTGTTAGTTCTCTCACTGGCATAGTTTTCAGGCACTAAAGTTTTCTATAGAAAATAAAAGAAAAAGTGACCCAATCTCAATATTTCTTCTTATAAGAAAATATATGGTTTTATTCTTGATAGGGGTATTGTTTATAAATGGTGGATGGGGAGGGACCTAGCACGCAAAACAATTATACATTCCTTCCCTCCTCCTCCTTTTGCATTCTTGTGATTTTTGGTATTCAGAGAGCCTTTGTTGTCCAAAGTTACATGTCATTATGCTCCTAGCTGAAGCATCAGAATGAAGGACAGTAAATTTTGACTGTTATAATGAGATAGGAAGCATGATCAAATGTGTAGGGACTGAGGCGCTGCATGGTAGCTGCTGAAATTACTGCTAGGGAAGGCAATTTTCTACTTCATGTCCCTTTTCTCCATTCCTACTCATTTATATAGATTGTAAGTTCTTAGCATGTTCCTGTGAATCTACACAATGCCTTATACAACATCAGTTCAGTCTCAGTTGGAGCCTGTAGAGCCCCTTGTCAGAACATCTAATAAATACTTACAAACAAATGATAATAAATTCTAATAGCAGTTAGTGCCGCATGAGGATATCACAGAGGCACTGATTGTTCTTTCATTACACTGAGAAATAGAAACATTCAGGCAATCAACACAGTGAGTTCAAGGCCTGGCCATCAGCACTAATAATGTTACTTGTCACCAAGCCTAAGCGGAAACCTGCCAGAGGAAAGGGCGAATAGCTACCACCCACCTTTAAAGCAACCCAACATGACACAGCCCAGATCATTTTTCCATGTGAAAAATTCAGGATTTTTTTTTTTCCCTGAGAATAAACCACTGTTAGAATAAACCACAAATGCCACAACCCTCACGGCTCTCATTTGCCTCCTGCAGTCTGATCACAGGAATAAAGTACAAGAGCATGAAACAGCTCTCCAGTCAAGCTGAAAGAGGAGGAGCTGACAAGCCAGGGAAACATTCTCCTGTAACCTTGAACTTGTATTCACTTCTCTCTGAAAACAAGATGTCTCAAGGCAGACAGGGGTGGAGGTGAAGTACTTCACAACATCAATACCATGTTATAAATACCTCAGAACTGTGGTAGCCTGAAGGTTTTGTGGGCTCCATGGAATTTAAAATCAACCTACCACAGAGAATTTCCTTTTTGCACTGAAAAAAAAAAAAAAAATCCAACTTCAGCTTGTTGCAATTATAAAGTGTTGGAAAAAGAGGGCTAAACAAAGGAACACCTCCTGTTCAGTGATTCAGTCCTCCAGCTACTGGAGAGCTGAGCCAATAATCTGGGTGATACTCTAGAGAACTAGGGTAGGGCTGAGGAGCTATATTCAATTCCTGGCACATCCGTAAGCTGTATAATACTGGACAAGTCAGTAAGTCTGATTTGTTCCTCAGTATATCCTTTCTGAAATGGACACACTCCTTCCCTACTTTACAGTATAGCTGTGGGAATAAAAATCTTTAAAGTCTGTTAAAAATTATTTGCACAGGCAGGAGGACTTCTCACTGTTCATGACACTCAGTCATCCTACCAGTTATCGGGTGGAGGATAAAGAGATATGACCCCAAAAACTTGGTCTCGCCATCCTTTACACGCTCTATAGTGTTTAGTACATGATAAAGTGCCTGGAAAACCGGGGTAATTCTGGAAATCTGGTGAAGACCCGATGTGTGAAGGTGAATAAACCTCCTGTGATAGGTTGAGTCCCTTGGTATTTTCTTCTTCATCTTTTCTTGGAACCATCCTGAAACAAAAAAGGATAAAATATATACATATAAATACATAAATCCTCAACTACTCTATTAGGAAAAGGAATGGGGGGGAGGGGGGGAGAGAGAGGGAGGGGGGAGAGAGGGAGAGGGAGATAGATTTAATAAGAGCTCAGAAAACATAGGTATGGATGAGAGCCATACAAAGGCAGGGAGATAGTAAACAGTATGAAAAACATCCCTGTCTCTGGTGGAGCGAGGGGCAGATGGGCTCCAGCAGCCCTGCTGGTTGGTTTCATTGCTGCTGGTGTAAACAGGGTCATGAAAAGACAAAACCATGTCTCCAGCAGAGTTAGTAATTGAAGTCCAAGGGAAGAATGAAGAGATATGAGGTGTAATGAAAAGCACTGGGAAAAAATAGAGAAGTAAAAATTTTTTCTGTGTCCCACCCTGCAGTGGAGGTTTTTATTGGTTTTGTCCCAAGGAAGAGCAATAAGGATTAGAAGACTTGTTGGGGGAGACTGAAAAAAGACAGAATAAAGTTTTTGATGGTAAGTTGAGTGTGGGAATGATGTTCTAAATCCCAGTTGAAGCAGTGGAAAACAGACAAATGAGATGGTAAAAATAAAAAGGTTATTAATCATGTGATTTAGTCAAATCTCTGTTGGAATAACAAGACAGAAACATTGTGATAGGATCTTATTTAAAGATAAGGGGAATAGTACCCTGCAGGTACTTCCATATTTTTTTTCCCAAACTACTTTTAGACAAAAGCAAATTTAGCAAAATTAAATGAACTGAATCTTACCTATAGGACAGATAGCAAGGTGCCATATACAAATCTCGTAAACCTCAAATCCACATCCAGCCATTAAGTTATATTGTCCTTTTACATGTTCATAAATTGCTCCTGCTTTTATCATCGTGACCTCAGATGGTATTTCTGAACATGCTATCTGATGGTGCAACAGAAGTGCATTCTAAACAGGGGTCATGGTAGGCATTTTCACAACAGAAATGTAGCAAACAAGTCAGTTCTGTTGCCTGAGAGGTATTACAGAGTCCAGGAATGGGCACCCAGAGTAATTTCAGTGGCTGGCCACCTTATCAGTATCCTTAAAGTAGCTAGAACTGATCTGAAAGGGAAACCTGGATTTTAGGAAATTCATGGACACTTTTCTTCACCGGGGAAAGAAAGAAGAGGGCAAGACTAAAAGCCAATGCAGTACTTTTTATCTATATTTAGCTCCTATAATAAAGACCCTTGAAAAATATGGGTTGGTGTCTGTCTGCTGTTCTTATGACAGTGCTGCACAGAAGGCATGTGATGTGAAAATTGAGACAGGTGTCTAACACAGACCTGCTGCAAATGAAGAGTGGTTAATAAGCAGGGTGCTAACGCACGTCATTCAGATCCATGTAATCAGACCAGACACTTTATCGAATCCAGGATGAAGTTAAAGGCTTCACTTTTCTAGGCATCAAAAAAAAAAACCAACAAACCAAAAACCCCAAACCAACAAAACAAACCAGACAGACACATGAATGAGAATATATGCACAAAATCAAAATATGTGCATCTCCCTTTTGACATGAAAAAGACTAATTAATTATCTTAGTTGTCACATCCCCACCTATTCTGCATTCTATCTCACATGCATATTCTCACTCGATCACAGGGCTGTTTTTTTTAAGGATGCAAAGCAAAATTAAAATAAACACTGATAAAGCTATGTCTGTTATTAGTGATCACAACATTTTAAGCACAATGAGAGAAAGGAAGAGAGAAAGATAGATTCAGAAAAAAAACCCTCTAACATAAAGAAGGAAAGGTCAAGGAGATATGGAAAATATCACAGAACCACAGAGTAACAGGGAACACAAACAGGAGGTACATGTATGCATGCACACGCACACACACACACATACTCTTACAAAATCTCTGCCTGGGTTAGTAATGGTTTGCAGTTGCACATAATATTCAGTTTATTTCTGGTAAATAGTTACTCACTATCAACTCTCCTTCTCTAAACTTCTAAATTCTTGTTACCAAAATAAACAGAGCATTGAGCAGCTGTCCTATCTGGTTATTTGTGTTTAAAGATAGACTGAAAATCAAGCACTTCCTAAAAAACCAAATAATCCTTTCAGTTTATTTTAGCTTTGGAATTTTAGTCTGATTTAGCTGTGTTTTCCTCATCTCATCAGATTTCTCCCTTTATGTCCTTAGCCTGTTCTTATTTGACATTGCTCTCTTGTGTTTGCTAAAGTTTGTTGAACTCATGAGCAGCATCAGCACTGACATACAGTAAAGCGTAACAGCTTCCATTTCCCACTGACTAATGTGCAAGGATTTCCTACTTTAAGATCAAATGAAACCAAGATAGAAACCAACCCAGGATTTGCTTTGCAAAATCCCAAGATTGCTTCTTCAGCCTTTAGTTTGCACTCACTTTGGGACAAAGAATATTTTCATTTCTATCACTGAAAACCAGCATTTGGATAATATAGATACTAAATATAGTATTTTAGTAGAGGCTTTTAAATGAAGGAACAGAAATTGAAGTGCAAAATCCCACGAGATCCAATTGAATTTTTCAAACTGCAATTAAAAGTATGAATAAATACACCTCCCCCGATTCTAGAGTAAACCAGCTCATTTTTAAAAGAAAAATAGAACTCCCTTGAAAACTGAGATATAGTCACATTAAAAAAAAGAATAAAACCCAAAATGTTTTCACATTATCCAAAAATCCCCCCAAACCTGAACCCAAACCCAAACTCAAACCGGAACTCAAACCCCACTTTCTATTTTTAAGTCAGGTCTGAAGTTTCATAGATCTTAAACAGACATGTGTGACCATTTATTCTAACAACCTGCAAAACACTGAGCCATTAATTTAGCTTCATAGTTCCTGCATCAAGCCCAATAACCTGAAGAAGAACTAAACTATGTCTCATAGGGAAATATTGATTTTTTTTTTTTAAGGTTTCCAGGGACAGGTGGTCTACATATGATTTGACAGTTATTTACCCAAATCATTTAGAACGAGCACTTTTATTTCCACTTTGAATTTTCTGTTCTCCATCTTTCAGCCCCTGGCTCTTGTTGCACCTCTGAGATTAAACCTCTCAGCTAGATTTGGAAGATGTCTTCTGGTGTAAGCCTTCCCCTTGTTTTGTACATGACTATGTCTGAAAATACCCTCTCTATCATCAAAAACTGATAAAATATGACATAGCTTGAAGGTAAAACCAGGTGTCTTGGTGACAATTTTTCATAGTGTCTCCAGTTGAAGGCAATAATACAATTTTCAAAATTAAGAAATAAAAGAGAGAAAACAAAGGTAGAAAGTTAGCCAAGTGTAAAAGAAATTAGAAAGAAACTTCAAAGCATATCCAAAAAAAGAAAAAACCCTTCAAACACATGCACACGCACTCACGCCAAGGTCCCTGCTTGCCACCCTGGCTCTCCCTTGCTGGCTGGGTGCCATCTCCCTGTGGCATCCTAGAAGATGCTCAGCCCAGACTGGGCAGGGTGGTGATGTCATGGGGCAACTTCTGGCAGAACCAAACCAAATTCAAACTGCTGCATCTCTTGCTCCAAGATGTCTCCCTACTGTTAAAAAGTGTTATGCTATGCTAATGTGCCTTTTCAGGTTGACTCCTCTGCTTCAAAAGTAACTTTCAAATTACCCACTGACTGTTTAGTCCAGCTGATACTCATTTGTTTACTAAGATGGGTTTCGGCAAACACCCTTCAGAGACTGTTGCGTTTTATCTGCTCACACTGTGTGCTTTCACATTTTCATCTTAACAGGGGTTGTTGTTCAGGCCATTTGCCAAGGATGGTTGGTTGAAAGGGGTGAGCAGACACCTGCATGTGGCCAAGTGTCATCTGCAGCCTGGCTAAGCCCAGGTGGTCTATGGGCCTTTAGCCATGCTAAAATACAGTTACAGTAGACATGAGACCATCTGTATAGAGAATACTTATATGTAGTCAAACAGTATCAGTGGAGTATAGTTAGGACAGGATCTGGATTCCCTAATATCAGATGCCAAAAAGCCAGTTGTTTGGGTCTAGGCAAGATACATTTTATAGTTAATGGAGAGCAATTAACATTACTGGAAGCTGATTCATCTCAGTTCTTCTAGAAAGTCATTTTAGGATGGAACATATTTTTTTCCTGTTGACAGTGGAAGAAACCTAGAATGACTTGCTTTGATTTTGATCAAAAACTGTTAAATGTCTGAATTACAGAAGAGTACTACAAGCTTGTGAGCAAAGGTATTGAGAACTGTCTCCTGTTTGCTTCTTTTTTCATCATCTATTTTGTTAGCATTCCCCTTTTAGGCATTCTCATGCTTTCTAGATCTTTTGAAAGAAATACACTCAAAAGCAGGAAAAGGAGACAGATGAATAGCATCAATCATGAAGTAGGAATGTCCTTGGATAGAAAATTTATCAAGGGAAAAAGGAAAGATGCAACGTTGTAAGTACATTTTAATCCTAGGGGTTGCTTAAACTGAAAAAAGGAGCCAAGTTTTTTCTGGGAATAGCAGGCACTGTCTCAGATGTGAGTTTCACCATAGGTCAGAACTAGGAGTAGGCATCAGCACGTCCCCATCGCCAGTTGTAGATTTGCAGGGTATGCTGACTTGTTCATATTTCAAGGAAATTTTCCAGTCTCTAATGAAAAGGTGACTCTTTAAGTGTCTGTAATACCTAAGTATCCACATCACTTTCCATCAGGTATTTGGCATATAATCAAACTTTAGAACTAGTTTGAAATATGTTTTGTACACCACATACAGTTTTCTTTAGAACAGCCAACAGAAAAAATAGCTTTAGCACACACACAGACGCACATACATAGAAAAACAAAGAGAGACGCTATAACGGAGAGGGCCCACACTTTTAATACAATCTCAGCCTGGCTTTGCACTTACATCAGAGCGAGAGAACAAAAGATAAGGGGATCATAACAGTCCACTAATCTAATCTTATTCTGGCTCTTTCTCTGAAAAAAAAAAGAGACTGTTTCATAGCATCTGAGAGGCACGTTTTTTCATATCTGTCTAAGCACTCTTTATCCCAAGCCATGTGGTTCAATTCTGGCTTGAGATGAGAAGTCAGTCAAACAGAGCACAGTAGCATAGAAGGGATTCACACTCAGGAGAACAACCTGCTTCAACTCTAATTGCAAGACACACGTATAAAGAGTTTCTGATGGCTTGGGTGCCACACAGCCATCAAATGTTGCCTGTACTATTTTTTTGTTGTTGTTTGCTGCCCCTGGATTATGGAAATGTTCTTTACAACTAATCTGAAACAAAATCCTAGCTTTCCTGTTTATTCAGAGTAAAAAGCCTCAAACCAAATCAGAACAAAACACAACACCCTGCTTTCACTGGTGTGAGACATTAGAGACTTGGGAAAGTGTCTGATTCTAATTTATAGCAAAGCACTGCAAGCCAGCAGCCCAAAACAGAGCCCACTCTAAACAGGTAGAGAAATTTACAGGCATTTATCTTGGGGCATTGATGGAAAGGATCCTACCGCTCCATATACCTCCTCCAGAAGACTGAAGAGGAGAAGGGTTATCTAAACACAGGTCCCTCTCCTGGAGTGACTGAAGGGTACAGACATCTAACCTGAAGGTCTTCTGTTTCCTACCTGCCTGGAGCTGTCCCACCCCTCAGGAAGTCCAGAGGCTTCCCTTGAATGGTTGGTTATTTATTGTCTTGGACACCACATCTCTGGAGGGCACCTACCCTTCCCCCAAATCAATACATGCAAAACTCAGCAGTCTACTGTGTATGGTGGACTTTTAATCCTGGCTTAGCTTGACTCAGTTTATGGACTATCATAGTTTTACAACGGGTGAACATCTAAGACCATAGGAACTCATTTCTGAGGGTCAGCTTCTCCTTCAGACAGAATTATTTTCTCTGTAGACTAAGACTCTTGAATCAACCATTCCTACGGTGGTTTTTAGCAGTATGTGCTGGTGGCGGTGGCATCCTTAGTGACAGATTTGGGTATGTAGTAAGGTTCATTTTTCCCCCTCCCAGTTACTAGGCAGTCTGTATAGGGGCAAAAAACATGGATTTTGCTAAGCAAAAGCTACTTCAGAAAGACGTGAGCTTTTGTGTAAAGAGAGGGGACTGAAAGAGCCCAAAGCCCCACAGTTTTATCTTACATATGCTTCACGTATGGTTTTATAACAGACTACTAGCAGCTTTGAGAAAAAAAGATTATAAACACTTGGTTTAATTCTTATAATGGAGGGTGAGAATTTTTTGCCACCTTCAGAAAAGCATCATTCTCTTCAGAAAGGATGAATTTGTTTTTTCTTCAACTGCCTAATGAGATGAATGAATATCACACAACAATAATTTCTTCTAATTATAGTAAGTCTAGAATAAATTAAAACAGAGAAATATCTCTTTCTCTTTTCTGTACAGCAGCATGTTCAGTGTTCATCAACATTGCCCCTAAGGCAGAAACAGAGTCATGCATGATCAATTTATCTTACAAGTCTTCCAAAATAGTTCCCTGTCTCAGTTTAGCACTTGCAAGGTTTGTTCTAATCTGCCATTTCAGACAAGATTTAGAGCTTCCACACTTTGATTCTTTGGATGAACAAGGATTAAAGTTTTCGTTGCTTGTTTGTAATGAGGCAAGTTGTAGCTCTAATTATGTAACCAATTTGCTGCAGTTAACTCTTGAAAAGAATAGCCGTGGTCCACTCAGAGGTTCATTTTGTGTTGATGAGGTCTGCAGTAAATGCAGACAGCATAAGTTGAAAGTCAATGGGATCTGGGTGCCTAAAACTGACATGGCTTTGAAAAATCCAATGATAATCATTGAACGACTGGCAAAATAGACACAGATAACCGTGACCGCTTAAGGCTTATGTAAGGAAATCCAAATATCTCTGTGTGTTTTTCTTTGCATTAATGCTGTTCTGAGATTAGAAGGATTTTATTAGAAGACCCAAGCTAGTTAAGATCTAGCCTCCAAATAATGCATCAATCAATCTTAAGGGAAGACACCTTTCTGATCACCTGCATTACACAGGCAGCAGAAATACACACCTTTTATTAAAACCAGTAACTTGATATCAAATTCATAACTTCTAAGAAGATGTCTTGTCTTCTTCAAAGGACTTATAAATATGGAAAGTTCATTGGTAAATTGCCACAGTTTTTAATGTTCCTATTATTAAAAGTAAGCAATTTACTTTTCATTGTTTGTTGCTTGCTTCAGTCTCCAGGCTTAACAATAAAGCATTAAAAGGACATGCACATTTCTGGTTTATTCTTGTGTCAGTATTCTTACATCAAGATCCAATTGCTTCTCTACATTCTCTTTCACTAAATAAATTTAAACTGGTTTTTTTCAGATTCTCATTAGAAGAGTATTTTTCAGGTCCTGGAGGAGAATTTTGGACAGAAGAGAGCACTTGGCAGGTCTTGGTACTTCTTTGGATCAATCCTGTGTTCAGCTTGTTATCTACTATATGCTAGTCATGACCTTTTAGGAAATCGCTGTTCTTTCAAGGTGTGGTCCCACAGTTCACATGTGCAGTCCTCACTTTTCAGTCCCAGATGGATTGTGCTTTGCTGTAACACAGTACAGGTTAGTTGACCACAGCAGACCTACAACATTATTGACTCAGCACTGATGGCTGAATATTATTATTAGTCAATCCTCAGCTCTTTGTATTATCGTCACAGCTTTTTGCAATGATATTTTCTTCCAGTTCATTGACAAAAACTATCTGTGAACAATGTGTTAAAAGCACTGTAAATAATTTGTGATATCTCACTTAGTGTGCCAGGCGTATATGCGTGTGTTATTGTATCTGTGAGTACTTTCTAAATATACATTAGTTTGCTGTTGCTGTTTGAGTTTAGATGTGCAGAATCGAGTGCTTTTTTAAAGTACTATGCAACATGCAATGAGCTTGTTTTCTTGCGGAAAAAACACAACGGCAAAGTTAGGTTTGCTACCAGTTAAGAGATACTCTTCTTTAATTCAAGTGGTTGAATGGTGATAAATTTTCCAATGCTGCAAGTGAAAGACTTGTGGAGCATCCTTGGAACATCCTTGAGAGTACAGGAAAGGAATAAAAGATTTCAGAGACCAGTGCGACTGCTTACATTGCTTCTGCTTGTTGGCAGCTTAACACTGCAAACATGAAAGCTACTCTAGCATCTTTATAGAGTTCCAGTGTGCTTCAGAAATTCTTCCCTGAGACAGCCAAAATAAACACATAAATATATTCTAGCCCAAAATAAAACCCACACTTACACATTGGAGTTATTTCTTCTCTTCTTGTTGAAGTTTTGTAGACAACTCTTTTACTGACAGAAAGAGTTTGGTCCTTTGAATCGAGAGAGTTGTGACTCACATTTTAAGATCCAGAGCCTCTTCAGCCTTGCCTTAGACATGCTGTGGGACACAAAAACAGGCGCAGATGAGAAATTTATTCTCTAAAAAACAAAAAAAAAAAAAGAAGGAAAAGGAAGTATGAGAAATTTGGAGTACAATTTATCATGGAAGAGTTTGGCAACTTTGCCTATGTGATTGTAATCTGAATATGAATTTTCTGGCAGTAAGCATAGAAAAAAAAAGGATAAAATATTTCCATGTTAAGCTAGAAAACTTCTTATTAATACTGTGGTGGGTTGACCCTCAGCTGGACAGGGAAGACAAAATATAACGAAAGGCTCATGGGTTGAGATAAGGACAGGGAAAGATATCTCAGCAATTACCATAACAGGCAAAACAGACTTGATTTGGAGAAATTAGTTTAATTTATTACCAATCAAATCAGAGTAGGATAATGAGAAATAAACCCCAAATCTTAAAACACCTTCCCCTTCCCCCCATCCATCCCTTCTTCCCAGGCTTAACTTTACTCCTGATTTCTCTTCCTCCTCCACTCCAGTGGCCCAGGGGCATGGGGAATGGGGTCTGTTCATCACATGTTGGTTCTTCTGCTCCTTCCTCCTCAGGGGGAGGACTCCTCATACTTTTCCCCTGCTCCAGTGTGGGGTCCCTCACACAGTAGACAGTCCTCCATGAACTTCTCCAACATGGGTCCTTCTCACATGCTACAGCTCCAGTAGGTTTATCCCTCCCATGGGGTGCTCCAGGGGAATCTGGACTTCTTCCCTGACCTTGGTGTCTGCAGAGTTTTTCCTCTCATATATTCCCACCCCTCTCTCTTTTGAGTGTTGCTGATATTGTGCAGGTGTTTTTTTTTCTCTCCTTAAACATGTTACCCTAGAGGTGCTACCACCATTGCTGATGGGCTCGGCCTTGGCCAGTGGCAGGTATATCTTGAATTCATCTGACATTGGCTCTATTGGATATAGGGGAAGCTTCCAGCAGCTTCTCACAGAAGCCACCCTTGTAACACACCTGCTACCAGAACTTTGCCATGCAAACCCAATACAAATACACGGAAATCTGCAATCATTTAAGCACACTCAACAGGGGATCAGAACAACCAAGCCAAAAATACAGGAGCCTAAAGTGCCCTTCAAATAAAATCTAGGCACCTACATTTAGGAAAGTGAGTCATGACATCCCTCATTGCAGCTCTTGGGGTGGCTGGGCTGGGAGTTTCTTCCACAGGTTTCTGGGCTTCAGAAAAAAAGGCACCCTTGTGCTAATTTTTCCTGTGCTTATTGGACTACCCTGAATTCAGCTGAGATTGTGGAGGTGGTGTTACAACGTGCCTTGTTAAACAGACTAATTGTTCATGCAGTCTTCAGGGAAGTGGGAATCTTGAGATTCAAATATTTGGTTCTAGATTATTTCTAACATTTACTGAGGAAATGTTTAAATACCTTTGAGACTATAAAAGCAGCCTTTTTTTTCAGCCTTCCTTTATAATCCCCTGATTTTGGTGTTTTGCCTGCAAAGTGTCCCTTGTCCTACTATACAGGCAGAGTGGCTTTCTGCCAGTATTTGCCACAACGACACCGCTCTCCTGGCCTTTGGAAATGGAGGGTTCAGAATGTCTCCAACATCCAGGCCTCCCCCTTCCTGTGCAGGTGTTTCTCACCCATAAGCCCCAATGACCAAGCAAAAGGGGTTTCCTTGTGAATTTTGTCCCCAGCTCCCTTTGAGAGATCAGGAGGCTCAAGCCATATTTCACAGAGGTGCCTTGTGCAGCCTACACCCTTATGTTCAAGTAAGAGAAAGAATTTCAGACATTCTTTTGCTTGACAATTCCTAGTGTTGCCAGCTCTAAGCTGCTGTGTGTTGTGGCTCTCAGTCTAGGAGCTCAACCCTCCATCATGCATAGAAAACAGACTTGCCTCAGCACAGCCAGCTCTGCTGCAATATATGGAATTTTAACTTTTAGGTGTATAACAGCAAGTATGTCCATTTGCTGGATTGGGACCATGCCTTTTAAATGTCCAGAAAACAAACAGTGGTGAAATAGGGTGAACCTCTGGACATCATCAACTGTTGCAAAGAGTAAGTCTGAAAGCAGAAACACAAGGCAAGTTGGCCCAAACTCACTGCTGGCATTTGTGAGCGCAATTTCTCAATATGGTCATGCCTGTTTATACCAGCAGTGTATGCATCCTGCTCTGTGCATTGAATGGGACCACATGGATTAGCATTTAGAATAGAGTGAAAACCTTTTCAGCTCTTCCCTGATGACTTCCTTGATGTTGAAGCTGCTGTAAAGTCTATTGCTATGTCATGTTCCCTGATACTGTATTTTATTTACTGGTACTGAGTGGTTGTCTGTGTCAACTCAAGTTATAAAAACAAGCGGGATCTTTTCTGGCAGATTTTCAGGATACAGTCTGTGATGGATGTAAAGTCCTAAACCACAAAGAGCATATGAAATGGTGAATGTGAAATGTGAATTCTCACTATTTCTTTATAAGGAATGTTTTCCCCTCATAGAAACCTTGCCATGCAAAACAGTGAATAACAAGTAAGATCCACATTGCAGCGTGCATAATAAAGCACTGATCACCTGCGGCACCGGCAGGCTGCAATGGTGAGCAAGCAGTGTGGCAGGGCAATGTTTTCAGAGCTGTTAGCAGAAAGCAAGAAATAATGATGATTATTTATTTGTCATCAGTCCTTTCCTTTATGGATGCTGGTCACTGGGAGAATATCCACTAGCTGGCTGTCATGAGCCTGCTATGTTTCACCTGAAGATTTTTCAGATACCATTACAGTCTGTGTTGTGTTGGCTGCTAATATTCCTTCCAAGCAGAGTGTCTATCATATTATTTGTCCCACTGTTGAAATGAGATACCTGCTATGACATTACTACTCAAGACCAACAGGAAATTGATTGCAGATGCCTCATCACTGGAAGTGTTCAAGGTCAGGTTGGATGGGCTTTGAGTAACCTGATCTAGCAAAAGATGTCCTTGGCAATGGCAGGGGGAGTGGACTACATGGTATTTAAAAGGTACTTCCAACCTAAGCCATTCTGTGATTCTATGATTCTTTGGTATGTCTGCAAGACAAAGTTCAGAGAGGGCTCTTGCGTGTGTTATCTGCTATGATTGGTCTATATTGCTGCTTATATACCATTGGCAAAACTAAGTTTTTGATTTTTATTTTTGATTTGAATTAAAGTTCAAATAATTCATGCTGTGTTCTGGAAGAGTGAAACTCAGTTTCTGCTGGTTGGATGTGGTCTGACCAAGATGCATTTATCCCATCCCTATTGCTAGTGTAGAGCAGGTGTAGTTTTGGCTCAGTCTGTAGGGCCTGGATTTGCTCCTGTGCCTGTGGATTGGATAGTATACCTCAATATATCTCTCCTCCACTGGAATGCTCCACACTTTAAACTGCTTAAGGTTTTTGTGAAATTTTGTGATACCTATGTGGGTGGGTATGACCTCGTTACCAGGCTCTGAACAGCACTAAGCTGAAAATGTAGATATACCAAAAGACCAACTAGAGTTTATGAGGACTTTTGGAAAGTGGAAGCACAACAAGGCTAAATATCCCTCCTGAAAATATATCTCATTTGTAATAATATAACTGTAATGAATTTTCAAGAATTACAGTGGAGTTGGAAAGTGATGGTTGTTACCAGTCCACAAACACATTTAAAACCTAGAAATGTTGACAGTGGATACATTGCTTTCAACCACTGCCTTTTGGCAACAGATCAGATTATATATGTGAGCCACCCAAATCACACACTTTCCCAGGTGGGCATTAGCAGAACCATCTGGCAATTAGAAGTCTCTGGGGCAGTCAATCCAACTTTGAGCTGGATTAACTTGGAAGTTTCAAACGCTGCCTTTGCCTTTTGATAGTCAGAGAGGTTTTTGGCCCTTGTGAATCAGACAACCATTTTATCGGGGATAGAAAGAATTATTCAATTATTTATCTTCAGCCTTGTTCAGCTTTCCATGAGGTCAGTCTAAATCATCTCTCTTAGAGCACATATATTGAACAAGTGTATATGCATGGCTCAAATCCAGCCAATTTTGGGGATGAATAAGTTGGCTGAGCATGCAGAGAAGATCTGTAACAATCTTGGAGCTTTATGTGGTGTGGCAGACTGTGGGTAATTTTGGACAGTGTTGTTAATTCACAGAAACAGTTTACTTTTTGCTGTATTTCAGCAGTGACAAAAGCTCCCACAGCCTCACCATAGGCCCTCTTGATAACAACTGACAAAATCTGTATCTTCCAAATACATTATATCATTAGATGAAGTGGACAAAAACAAAACAAGTATGTTTATGACTTAGCCTGAGGAGATAATTAACTTCTGAGTGCTGAGATCCTTGATTGCATTCCTAGCATGATCTTAATTGGAAGTCTGAACTTGTAAAAGGTTGTAGTGTTTGGAGGATATCTGAAATGGTTCACTGAGAAATTGTTTCTTCATAAATTTGAAAGGTAATCCAGACAAATACCTTTTCCTTTGCCTTTGTTGTAATTGTTGTGGTTGATGATGATGATAAAAATAATCTATTACAGCAGCAGCAAAGGCACCAGACTATGCAAAGAGAACATGTATCAAAGTGTATTAAGCCACTTCAGGGGATTTCAAAAGAAATAAGTTTTACAAAAAGGGCTGAATACATACCAGATGATATTATTTTGAAATATGTATTGCTGCTTCAGAGTGTGGTACAGTACTTTTCTCTGCTGAAAGTATTGACCCCTTGTGTGTCCTCAGTGAGAATTTTCATGATCTAAGTATTTTGCATGGAACTACGTTATGTTGTGCATGCACTACAGTAGGTTTCTAGTGTAAGATGAAAATGCAATTCTGTTCTGTTGATTTATCCCGCTGCTAGATGTGGGAGGCCCTGGATGGAGATGAAGTTAGCTCAGAAAACAGAGGTGCTGACTTTATGGCCGGGCAATTACATTTTTGATATTTTAGAACTGGCTGTAAGTCTTTCTGTTGACCTGCTGGACTAGCTGAATCCTATTAGGTACTGGCATTGACAACAGGCCTACATGGCACAATGTATTTCCATGCAGAGACACTAAAGCTGTGAGCTAGTAAGGATACCAGCAGTAAAGCTGCTGTGACGTGGTGCTCCAGTCTAAGGACTAATTAGCTCTGCTGAGACACAGACTGTAATGGCCTGGGATGACCCAGCACTGCTTCCCATACGTGTGCTAGACTCTACATTGCGCTTCATGGATCTATCCTCAGAAGACTGAAGATGTATTAAAGGGCAGATTGATGAGGAGAAATAACAAGCCACGTCTTCAAGATAACTGCAATAACAACAAAAGCTCCAGAAAAAAATAAATCAGAAACTCTTTAGTTATGCTGCTTTTCTGAGGCCAGCAAAAATATCTGCCCTTTACCTGTCCCAGTTATACGCACCTGGCTACCAAGTGCAGGCGCCCCAGCTCTGTGTATGATCAGAGAGTGCCACAAAGTGCATCCTTCTTTCTGGCCAAGGAAGAATCCATAGAGTATCAGAGATTATGTTAAACTTACCTGAATTTAGTCGTTCAAAGGTTGGGGATGAGTGAAGGCAGTCCTAGGTGCCCTCTAAAGTCAGTGTTGAAAAATGGACTGCAGGTGACTTAACATGTCTAATTTAAATGCATAAGATACAGAGTATAAATAAATATCTAAAGGTGTTATTGAATATATGCAGAGACCTCGTGACCAGCTTAGACTGGAAAACTGACTGCGATATCTGGAAGTTTTGGTGAGGTTAATATAACATAACATGACAAATAATTCCTTGTGGTCCTAGCAGAAGAATGGCAGCAGAAATGTGGGCAAATATGGCATTACCTGTTCCCAGGCTCCTGGGTCATCAAGCCCAATGCTTGACACAGCAGTTTGCTGAAAGAGCATCTGCTCCCATTACTTCGCAGAAATCATACAGAAAAAGAAAGATAGTATTGAGCTTTCAGATGAAACAACTTAGCACCAGTGACAGACAAGGAACTGGAAGGGTGGAAGCTATTGGAGCAGAAAATAAACTATGGAGCTTTCAGGGGAACAGAGATTCTGTGAGTGTTAGCAAACCAATGTATTGTTTTGTGGATGTCTTCAAAATGAAAAAAAATGTGCATCTTTCTGAACGGAGCAAGTACTTACTGTCACAAGCATGTGGTACAAGGCAGGGTCCCCACACAGACAAATGGGAAGGGACATGGTAGTAGACCTAACTGAGTTGGATTAGCCTAAAAATAGTTAATGAACTATAGTATCAATAAACACAAAAAAAATCCATTGTTTGAAATGTAGTCAGTTTAGCATATCCAAATTAGTGTTTAGCTGTTATCCAGAAAACAAAGAAATTAGAGCAAAGAGGCTAGGGCATATGCAGATTAGAATAGTGGGATAAAACAACTATCTTTCAGGCAAGAGCTGAAGAAATTATTTTGTAGGAAAAAACCCACACAAATAAAATTACATAAAAGATGCAGAAACTACTCTCTGCCCTGCAAACATAGGAGATGCAGAGAATAGTAGATGTTGTAAAATGTTACAGAACTGTGCATTCAGAGCTGTAATAGGAGTGGGGTGAGACACATCCTTTGAGAAGTGTCTGGAACGAATCTACAAGCCTAACCTTCACTTGCTGCTGCTGCTGCTGCCCAGGCTGATGGGGTGAAGGAAATGCTCATGACCGGACAACACCTCAAGGAAGACAAAGAGGTGGCGAGATGAGATGGGCAAGTGGTGGTGGAGCTTTGGGAGCTAAAATCTCTCATTCAGGCACCACTTTCATTTTCTTAATCCAATCATTTGCCCTGCAGGCTGTGTGCATGCGTGTTATCTGTACACTGTACAAGCTGTAATATATATATATATATTCCTGTTTACTGCATGCCTGTGTTACCCTTTGGTAAATCTTCTGAAGTCATTTATGATAAGAAAAAGTCTTCACATTTCAACAAACTCTGAGAACCAAGCCACTAAAGCAGTATTTCTTGATGAGATCTTTCATCATCCTCCTCAGAAACACATGAGAAAAGAAATGGTAGAAGAAAATTCACTTCTTCCCAAATTGTCTCAAGAACTGGACTGGAAGCAATGGGGACCGCCCGGGATTAACTATGGTTGGGGATTAGTTACTTGTAGATGTGCTTCTTTCTCCTAGAGCCTGTAGCTGTGAAAGGAACAGAAATTGCACCCTGTTTATGTTTCAGATATTGTCCAAAAATTGCAATAGCAATAGTTTTAGTGCCTTCTTTCTTCCAGAGTTGGGTTTCATGGGTCAGTAGCTATTTCTACTAGCCTATGTTTATTGACTTTAATATCCCTTTTAGTTTCTCATCAAGCTATTGTTACTCATAATTTTCAAAGAAAATTGTGAGTAGAAACTCTTCCATACATCCAAAGTTTGGCCTTGGTTCCTGGAAGTTTAAAGCTGTGCAATGCTCTTGAATTTTGAATTACTCCAGCTGAGGATTTGGTTCATGGTTTTTACAATTATTTACCTTTGCTGTTTATTTCTCCAGATCACCTCTCTTTGTTAAATTCAAGGGCACAGCCTAGACTTCAAATTAAATAGCTTTGTTTCCAGTGATGATATTGGGGTTTATTAAATTCAAGTTTTTCTGCAGTGGATAGTATTTATACAATTTTCTTGGAGGAAGTTAAAAATAGCTCTCTGCTCCTTAGGGTTTAAGGGGCTGCTTTTGCCTATGCTGTTAGCTTGGCTTGTTGTATTTTTTAAACACAGTAAGGAAAAAAATAAATAGAAAAGGGAAAGTTTGGCCTCTTTCTCTCTTGTACCTTTTTTGTAATTGAACATGAAATAAAAGCAAGTCAAATTGGCAGATAGCATTGTGTTCTGGGTAGTGCAAAGTGCCAGCAACTCTGTTTTGCCTGCACACAATTTGTTCTTTAATAGTCCTTTTTATTTTTCACTCATAACAACAAAAGTGAACTATTAAAAAGCAAATGTTGAGATGAATGGAACTAAACAAAAACACGCTGAAGGCGACAGGCAGGGTTTAACACTCTGTAACTTTTATCTTTCTGGTGTCTCTCTTTGATGGTTGACATGGCAAAAGAATTCTCACAACGCTTCTGAATCCTGATCACTTTGCTAATAACAGCAAGAGCACCACTGTGCGTCGTTTCTACTCTTGAATCCCTCTAGACACGACTACTTGCTTACCCAGTTGATATTCGCATGGCATTGCTCAGCATCAAAGATTTAATAAAGGAAATAAGGAAGCCCCTATGGAACCAGCAGATGATTTGGGTGCATTATTATTATTATTATTACTACTTTTTTATTCATCAGTGGTACCATGAGAAACCAATCAAGGATCACAGTTCTTACCTAAGATGTGGCAGACAGATCCTCAACGGTACCACATAAATGGAACTGAGATGGTTTAAACCAGTTAAGATTCTATTCTTATGACAAGCCCAAAACAGTGGGGTGAGGTGCGGACAAGTAAATGGAAAATTGAGCATGTTTCTATAGCCATTAATAGAGTCTTTGCTCCACAGGCTCCCTAGCCACTATCAGTCCAATACGTTGCAGGGGCTTACAGAGGAGTAATGAAGTCAGGACTCAAGAGATTTTAGATGTACTGGTAATATTCTCAAAGGTTTTGTCAGTTTTCTCTCTGTGAGGAAAAGGTGTTTTGTGAAGGCACTGAGCTGAGGCTCAAAAGACTTGCACTTCATTCCCAGTTCATCATGGACTTCCTCTTTGATCTTGGGGAATAACCTGTTTTCCTCATGTGAAAATAGGAATGCTAATTATAAGCCTTTGTCTGTCCTGTAGGTAATATGAGCTCTTTGGGCCATGGCATCCCTGCATCTGTGTACAAACAGAATGGGATATGCATTTAACTGCAATCTTCACTGACTGCTGTAACACAAACCATCATCAGGAAATGAAAATCACAGAATAACAGAATACTGTTAAAGATTTTTTTTACCACTTATGTTATACCCATTCATTCCAACAAAAGCAGAGAGTTTTGCTCCCGTGTCTGGGCTTCTTTTGTAGAAGTAGAAGTGAAATCATGTCCAAAGGTGAAAGGGATTTATAATATGAGGTGAGTTGATGCTTTCAGGCTTCTAAGAATTCAGTTGCTTTCTGGTTTTGTTAAGTGCTAATGATTACAAGGGAAATAATGTGAAGCTTTGAAGGCCTGTGTTAGAACCTTACAAGTTTTTACATAGAGAAAATCAGATTTTACTGGTTCATATTGCTACTGTGGTAGTATACAGTCATGTAGGTATGATCCACAGCCTTTACATAAAATCTTCCTTGCCTCACTTATGCTTTGTGTGTCATTTTACTATGGAGTAAGGTTGCAAGTTTTCCTACCCCTATTTTCTAGCTTTACTGGCAAGTTAAACAGAACCAAGCACAGACCTGAGAGCTTGTGTATGATCACCCACCCTGCTAAACTGTTAGCAAACTCTATCACATGGATTCAGCCAATGTCCAGGAGCACTGAGGCAAACATTGCCTAAGCACAGTAAGGGGATAAGACAAGCCAAGAATAATTCCCAATATCTACTTTGGGTGTATTGTCTTCCTTTTTGGTTAGGGTTGGAAAGTTCAGCTGTATGAAGGTGGGCTGTGCCAGTGTCCCTAGACTGTTTTGTTTACTGGTACAGAAACAGTAAGTTGTTTTTTACTGCATGGGAGAAGAGACTCTGGAAGATTTGAGTAAGGGACTTGTCATCTGAGTATCTGTCAACTGATGATGAAGTCAGGTTAAATATTTGTGTAATAGAATCGTAAAACATAGGTGTGGGAGGGACATGGGTCCACTTCTTAATCAAAATCAAGTAGAGTTAAACTGGTCTGGACAGATGTTTCCTTAGGTACTTCCAGATGTTTCTAAATATCTTCAGTGATGAAGATTGCACAGACCCCCTGAGTAACTTATTCTAGAGCTGAATTGGCCTTTGAGATGGTCATTTGTTCTTGTAATTAGAAATTGATAATAATTTTTGTTCTTCATGTGAAGAAGAAAGTTCTTGGAGGTAAAAAGTTCAGCAGTCTACTACCAGTCATATGTGCATTCAGGATCCCGTCACTATTATTCTTTCTTACCCTGGTAACATTTCAGAAGAATAAGGGAACTAGAAAGCAAGATAGAGTTACAAGACGGAATTGGAAGGATGGCAGTTTGTAATTTGTAGTAGGATCCATGTATTATATAAGATAAAAATAAAACTTGGACAAGGCTGTATTTTGGGGTCCTAGTGGCATCATAAAATGCTCTTGCTTTTTGCTTTTATGGCTTATTTTGATGCCAGCAGAGCCCTGAGGTATATTTGTAGCCTTGAAATTCACAAACATCTTCTCTTTAAAGCATTTGGTTTTAAAAGGGGCATATTTGTAAGTGGTAAAATAAAAAATTCTCTCCATTGTGAAATATCAATTATTTGTAAGTGCTTGGATTAATTTATTGAATTTTATGGGTAAAAGAAATGGAAATTGTTTCTTACATTAAAAATTAATATTTTACATCCAGCTGTGTCTGGCTGGGCAATAAATCAGCTCCTTACAATTACTTATTTGTCAGCCAGCATGTTAGTTCAAAAAGCTAGGGAGCTTGCCTGTGGATCCTGCTCTACTTGAAAGGCAGAGAGAGTTCAGGTCAAATCAATTTGAGCCACAGTAATTAAGAACAAGATTGAAGATCCTTTCCCACCTACCTAGTAAGCATCTGGAGTTGCTTTTTAGAAGGGATCCACTTCTTAGCAGCAGCAGAAAATATTGCAGGCTGACAACACTGCTTAGGAAGAGCTTTTTTAAATGCTTGAGAGGGTCATATATGAACCAAATACTCAGACCTACCTCTGCATTAATCTGAATACTTCGTATTTGTTAAGCAGGAAAACATTTCATCGTTTCTGCTTGTCTGTTTACTGCTGAAGATCACAAAACTTTCAGAGGATGTATTTACGGAGTCATTCGCTATATGAGCAAATTAAGCAAGGCCAGGGTAAGGTAGTGTCCCACGATCACCAAGAGAACTGAATTGTTAGCATGGTACCTGGATTATTTTTTTTTTTCCAGTAATCCATACTGTCCCTGTCTGAACATGCTTCAGGAGTTATCCCAGGGACAATCCTTAGTATGGACTTTGTGGTCCCATATTTTGGCAGGTAAGAAAGTTCACCTTTGATGGGTGCATTCTGCTCCTTTAGAACCCAGGGTCAAAAAATGGACACAAGCTCTTTTTACTGGTGTAGATGTAGCCATAACCTTTGAGTTGATGCCAGTATATTTAAAACCTAATAGAAAACTAGTATCTTTATCACAAGTGAGGAATGAGGCGCAAAGATATATTGAAATTGAAAAAAAAAAAAAAGTCTAATAGCTTTTGGTGTAAACAGAAAGTCCCCTCAAATATTTCTTTAGGGTGATTTGATTTGGCAAGACAACATAAAATGCTGTTTAATTTTGATAGAACATAAGGTTTTGCAGTTTACTTGGCCATCAAGGTGAAAAATTAACTGTAACCACAGGTCTAGTTGTACCGTGTTCCTAGTAAAGAGTTCTGTCATGACAAGGGAAGTAAATTAAGTCAATCACATGCCCAAGAAATATAATTAGTTACACACTTCTCACACATACAATATCATATTCAATTAGAGGTAAATTAAATCACTGTGGAAGTAAGGTCACTTGAACTTCCACTAGATAGAAGAAACTCAGACCTTTTGAAATCATAGCAGGTGAAAAGAAAACTCAGACTTCTGGCTTCCCAGCCATCCTCATGTATTAACATCACTGCCTTTCTTCTGCACTGGGATTCTGCTGGTGAAGTGCATGGGGTGTGTGGGGCCATGGACTGAGGGAGACACAGTAGCATGATGTTGAAAGCAGGGGGTGCATTAGAAAGCATGTTCCCACCTGTAGCACAATGCTACAGAAACTCCTGTGCCAGCTGATCCTGTGTCTTGTGTTCTGTGCATCAAGAACTTGCTGCTTACCATTGAAGCTATTGTATGCCTCGATATCCATCCCTCTCAGCCACTTGTCTCACACAGTAGGATTTCTCTGACTAAAACCAGAAATAATATTTGCACGTAATGAAGTTTTGCTGGTTGCGTAAAACCCCATGTATTTCTGAGTGTCAGTTACTGGCATCATTTGGTCTTATATTTACGTGTGTACAGACAATCATTTATTGAGCCTGATGTAATGAGAAAAAAGCTGTCTGGTGAAACCAGATCATTCCATCACCCACCTGTAAAATACAGCTAACTTGAATGCGAATGCAGTTGAATGATTATATACGAACTAATTAGAGACTGAGCGAATGATTTGTGAAGTGGTGGATAAATAGGAGAAAACAAGGTGGTTACAATAAATTGGCAGTGGTTATCTCAAGGTCCAGCAAAGCTGCACTGTTCAAATCATGGTATTAGCAAGCAATGAAAGAACTGAGGTTGATCTAATTAAAAACACTATACCGAGTTATAAAAAGAGAGTGCAAGAGTAAACAAGTGGCAGAGTCTAGATTTATTTGCCATAAACATGCAAGCAATCACAGCATGATGTTGAGTTGTCCAGCACAAGGAATTAAGATTCATAAATAAAAACCATCCTCTGCAAGCCTGTGTCGCTTTCAGTATAAATGACAAAGCAATAGCGAGTGGGTTTCTGAACGTACAGCCGCAGACCTAAAGGTCTGATTATGAAGATGATGAAGAGGCATAGTTCTTTGAGAGCTCCTCATCAATTTACAAAATAACATTCCACAATGGATTGGTTTGTAAGACCGAAGATGAATGACTGAATCAAAGAGAATTTCATCAGGTGCAAGGGGTGTATGCAGCGGGATCACAGCAAGCATAAACAGCAGGAGCAAGGCAGCAGCCACTACTGTGTCATACATGCTGTGAGCAGAAAACAGTCTCCCTTGGCCATGTCTCAGAAGATCAGGCTACATGCATGCCGGCATCATAAGCAGCCATAGCACAGAGAGAAAGGGAGACATCTCTGCAGTGGAAATGGTAAAGGGCACCATCTCATTGACTTCAGCAGAGAGCTGATGATTTTCAACAATATAGCGATAATGAAGCTCTAGTTCATTGCCAATATATAGACAATTAAACAGATTCAAGAAGATATTAGGTTATGAGGGTTTGTGGGTTTTGGTTTTTGACTATAACTGATTGGAAACCATGTGTTTAAGCCCTAGAAACTAATTCATAATTTTGGAGTTGGCTGAGAATATAAGCACACAGACAGAAAAGTAGAAAAGGACTATTTTCTCCCTAATATAAATGTACAGCTTTTATTGGCATTTTAGTGCAACATTCTCTCTTGCATACATAATATGACCATGCATAATGTGACTTTCTATGTCACTCTTTCAAATTTTGTGATCTGCTGTATTACCTCAAACTTTCAATTTCCCTACTGCTGCCTCCGACCATGCAGATATCTCAGAGTTTCTTAGACTGGATACCAACTTTTCCTGCACTCTTCCTACGCTAATATTATTTCCATCTTCAGTGGAGACTGTATACAGTTTTTCAGGTTGGGGCTGACCAGCACTAATTTTATCAGCACTTTGGTTTTGTATTCTTCTTTGGTAATAAAACCAAGTACTGCATTTAACTTTTTTAATGGCTGTGACGTTTGAAGCTTCCTTTTCTCCAATAGTCCCAAACACCATTTTTGTCATTGAACTGAACAACTGCGCCTTTTCTCCCAGTATCCTACAGACTTTTCCCTTGGCTCAAGAATAATTATTTCACAGTGAAGTACTTTTGTCCCCCACAGGTCCAATCATCCAAACTATCTGAATCTTGCTGAATCTCAACACTTTTTCTTCATTATTTTTCTCTACCTCCAAGGGATTAAGTGTGGCTCTAGGCCCTGGTATTTTTGTGTACTTTTTACTGTATTATACACAACACTTTTTTTGTTTTGTTTTGTTAGAGGTTCCTAACATCCTCTTCCTTCCATGTTTTGTCTTTATATCAAATTTCTTTTCAAATTAGAATGAAAACAGAACAGTCAATTTTGAGAAATTCATTCATATATACTTTATTAAGACTTTTTGTTTTTAATTTGTCCTTTCTCAATTGCAAAAGGCATTTCCAAGTAATCATGGGCTAAGCTGTGGGAAACTAGAGGTCTGTTAAGATTTTTCCATATATCTTTAGATTTGGCTGCCTTACAAATGATGGGAATACCAACACCGGAAAATAATATCATTATAGTGGCTTCTTCATATTTTGACTGTTCTTTCAGCACTGAACATGCTTTCAGACTACACAGGCAACCTGAACAAGAGACATCCAAGACAAAACAGGTTGGTGCTTTCTGTGTCCTCTTTAAATCTCCTTTTGCCTAAGGCTGCACAACAGGAAAAGTTTGAGCTTTTTTGACATGTATTAAGAGCCTGCCTTCCACTTCAGCTAATTCTTCCTCCAATCCTCTCTCACAGGTGGGTGATAACATGGTCTAATACTTAAGCTTTTCTACTAAGGTGAGTGGGTTTAAAAGAAACCTTAAAAATATGGCAAATTGAAATTCATGATTTTTGGAACCAGCAAAATTCCCCAAGAGGATACAGAAGTGCAAAGGAAAATAAAGTTGGAAGCTGGAGGCAATAACAGCAGTTTTTGAGTATTTAGAGCATGAAAGAAGTTAGTTATATTTAAAGCCAGCTAGAGAAAACAGTTTCTAAAGGGAGGTTAGCAGTGGGAACTAAAGGAGATATCTGTGGTAGCCAGGAAAGACGCCTGAAGGCCATAGCAGGATAGGGCAGCTGCCTAAGTAATTATAGCTCATCTCAATAGAAGCTCTGCATTAAGAAGTAAAGGAAGAAAAGGTACTGACAGTGGCAAGGGGACAGCAAGACCTGAAGGCCAAAAGGGCTCTGTAATTCACTGACAAACTAAACAAGCTTTTCTTTAATATTCCTAGCTTAGTGCAGGCAGGCTCAAAATCTTGTGTTAAGGTGGCCAGGCTGAGGTGCTCACAAGCTGTGAAGCCAAGTGTGGATATTCCTCATTCCCATTTCCTCCTTTATATGTGGTTGATATTAGGAGCTGGATATTACTTGTATTCTTAGAAGCATCTTTGGGTCTAGATACTAGACAGGTATTTGAAAGTATTTTAAAGCAGTGTACTTAATGATGGGGGATACCACCTGGGAGTTTAAGTGAGACTTCAAACTGCCTGAGCTAATTGGATTGTTATTATTTGAGATAATCTTATTGGGATGCTTGGAAATGAGTTTTATTCTTCATTAAAAGGACAAAGGGCTACGTCTTTAAAGGGCAACACTAATGTATGCACAGAGGACAAAAAATAATGTTCTCTAGAGCTCTCTATGGGCTCCTGCCAGTTGTGACTAATGTTGGTGCAGGTATTAGGAAAACACAGGCAAATGTGATGATGAAGAAAGAAGAATGGAGATTAAAAGAAAAGTGGTTTGAAAGCTCTACTCATGCTACTGTATGAAGAATAATATATGAGGCCTGTGTAATGAAAATGATAATGTGTTCTGTCATTCTATTTCACATAATTAGACTGTGATCCTGGAAGCTGCTTCTCGTGGCTGAATCTCTGTATCTGGTTAGAGTCCTCCTATATTTCCTAGAGTTTCAGTCCAGAATCCTTTCCTGCTGCCTAGTTTGAGATGCAATGGGTCCAGGCCTGAGAAGACACTCATGCTGTGATGTTGTCATGGGACACAGTGACAGGGTCCAGGTATGGTCCCCTGACTGTCCCCAGCATGAGGCTGGGTGGACTGTTCATGCTCAGGCTCCAACCTGGAAGGAGCTGACTGGCTTACCATGGATGGACACTCAACCCCAGAGTGGGTTTGAGGGGAAGAGGGGCTGCGGGCAATTAGAAACCACCTCTAATACCCAGTACAAAATTGCTGCTGGTAGACTCAGCAGATTCTGGTAGAAAATTGCAACACTGGTCTGCTGTCTTCCTTTCCTAATCCTTTCATGTTAACAGATCCGCTTTGCTTGGCTGGCTGCAGAAAAGAAAGTGAGGTAGGTGCAAGATCCATACAGGTAGTCTAACTTCAAGTGCTTGTCAAAATAATTCTCTGTAAGAGCTGCTTTCTATGACCTTTTTGGGGCTATTTTCCTCCAGAGTAAAATCTGTCTATCTGCTCATTTGTATTTTTAAGTGATTTCCAAGCATCTCTAGCAGAAGCAAACAGGATACCATCAGTAACTTGATTCTCATCAAAGAAAAAAAAGGCATTGTGCCATGTGATCTACTGTCGCCATCTGAACAAAGCAGCTCAGCTCACAAAAACTGTGTGTAAATAAGATGCAGACAAAGAATTGCTTGGTGAATAACTCTGAACAGCAAATGCAGGAGATTTTGAGTCAGCCTGTGGGAAATGCCTGAAAAGAAAAAGTGGCTATGTTTGTTAACCAAAGTATTTGTTAACATGCCTTGCTTTGTTTCTCTTTCTGTCAGATGCTACTTTCAGATGTGTTTGAACTGCTGACACCAGTGAGAACTGTGTCTCTCTATCCCTCTGCTAAGATCCATGCGGTATAATTTGACTATTCAGCTTGATATAGTAGTGTCTTAGACAATATATAGACAACTGGTCATGGTAAGTGATGAATAAAAGCGAGAAGAATTTCGGGCTGCAAGTTCAATATAATTAATGAAGTGTTACTAAAGCGTTTTAAGAGAAACTGGTTCCTGCATTTACAATGTGCTGTAATGATTTACTTAGAAGTCTCCCTTTAGACTCAGTATACAAGTTACAAATGATGCAAAATGTTGCTGATCAGAGATATTGACAATCGCTCATTGGTATTGACATATACAAGAGTCTCCACTGGTTGCCAGTGCAATTATGAACTGACTTTAAAGACTTGCTTTTGGCCAAAGGCTAAAAGAGGACCTTGTTTCTCATCTTATTTCAAAGTTTCTCCCATCTTACTCTTCGGTTGTCTCCTCCAACAGATCAAAATAATAATAATAACAATAAAAATAATAACAACAATAACAGATTCTGAAACTTTTATGTGTTCTTCTACTTTATCTTCCATCTGTCTGTCCGAGACTGTTCATTCAACTGGAACAGACGGTGACGACTTCTAAGAGATATTTCCAATATTACCCCAGTAAAATGTCCTTTCTGTCAATGAGATATTTGAAAATAGGCTCAGGTTTTAGATTTTGAATATTTTCTCCGAAAGAGCCTATGTGATTGAAGAAAAAATCTCACAGGCTTTCTCACTGAACACAGGGGTTCTGACTGAACCAGCTGGATTTCTATCTAAGTACCTGTGCCCCATGTTTCTTCTGACTAGTCATATCTGAAAATATCATGGGAGTCTTGAAAATAAAAGTCAGAAAGACAGTATCTTGGAGAGGTTCCTGAACCAAATTATTAGAAACCAACTCTCTCCTTGGGGAAGATCCACTTAGCTAAGCCAAGACCTAAAAAATTAACCCATGCCTACGATGAGTCAGAGAACTATAGTGAAAGCTGCTCTGAAATGTACTGAAACTGAATTCGGGAAAGGAAGGTTAAAAAATTTTAGTCAAACTGCAGCCTTACCCCTGTGCTCTTGCTGGAACTTCAGGGTGTAAACTTGCGGAGTTTTGCTGCTGAGATCTATTTCCTCTCATTTTGCATGAGTATAAAGAGGGGACTCCTATCAGTTGAAAGCATTATTCTTGACACAGGCTGAAAGAGTGTGTGACATGCAGTGCTTACGCTTCTGCTTTAGACAGTCTGTTGTTCATGATAGAAATGTTAAGTTTACTCTCCACTCTTGCTGCTCTGTTTCTGAAAAAAAAAAAAAAAAATCCAACAAGTTATTGTAACGCCTATTGACTAGCACCAATAAACAAATCTCTGTCTCCTTGTGCCTGAAACAGCTGTTGGTGATTACCCTCCTCCTGTGGAAACAGAAACACATCTGGTGTCTGCAGAACAGCAATGAAACAGAAAGGAGAGGAGCCAAAACAGGTGTCCCAGGTGTACACAGCTGCATCATCCTGACACTGCTGCTCCACCTGAGAGCCATGTCTCGTGTAAGTAGCGGGCCAGGATGGTGATTAGGAAAAAGATGAAAATACAAGGGGGACTTTTCCTCCATTGTGTTCCCCATTGTGGCTGAACCATTCATCTTTGTTCTCACATATCTACGTGGTGTCCACTGTTCCCATTATTCTATGTTCCTCACGATCATGTTAAAAAGACTGTTAGCTGGCTTAAATTATCATTTTTATGATATTTGAAGAAAATTTCCCTGTGTGAAGAAGACAAATATGATGGCTACCTCTTATCGGTTCCTCTAATGGCTTATGTTATGACCTGCAGAAACAAAAAGTTAATGAGAATTTTTCTTTCTGTCTGAAATGTCATCATTTCAATGTTGTTCACCAGCAAAACACATCAAACCAAAAGCCCAAACCCTGTAGTTATGAAATGAGTTTTAAAGATCTGTAAGATCCCACTTGACATCCTTGTCTCTAAATTTGAGAGACATGGATTTGATGGATGGACCATTTGGTGGATAAGAGATTGCCTGGATGGTTACACTCAAAGAGTTGTGGTCAATAGCTAGATGTCCAGGTGGAGAGCAGTGATGAGAGGTGTTTCTCATGGGTTGGTTTAACATCTTTGTTGGTGACATGTACAGAATGACTGAGTGCACCTTCAGCAAATTTGCTGATGACACCAAGCTGTGTGGTGTGGTTGAGACACCGGAGGGAAGGGATGTCATCCAGAGGGACCTTGACAGGCTTGAGAGGTGGGGCTGTGCAAACCTCATGAGGTTCACAAGGCCAAGTGCAAGGTCCTGCACATGGGTCAGGGCAATCGCAAGCACAAATACAGATTGGGTGGAGAATTGACTGAGAGCAGCCCTGAGGAGAAGGACTTGGGGGGGATGTTGGTTGATGAGAAGTTCAACATGACCTGGCAAGGTGTGCTTGTAGCCCAGAAAGCCAACCATATCCTGGGCTGCATCAAAAGAAGCATGACCAGCAGGTGATTCTCCCCTTCTATGTCACTCTTGTGAGACCCCACCTGGAGCACTGCATTCAGCTCTGGGGCCCCCAACATGAGAAGGACAAGGACCTGTTGGAGCGAGTCCAGAGAAGGGCCAGAAAGATGATCAGAGGGCTGGAGCACCTCTCCTATGAAGACAGGCTGAGAGTTGGGCTTGTTCTACCTGGAGAAGAGAAGGCTCCAGGGAAACCTCACAGCAGCCTTCCACTACCTGAAGAGGCCCTACAAGAAAGCTGGAGAGGGACTTTTTACAAGGGCCTGTAGTGACAGGACAAAGGATAATGACTTTACAATGAAAGAGGGTAGATTTAGATTAGTTATAAGGAAGAAAATCTTCACTATGAGGGTGCTGAGACACTGGAAATGGTTGCCCAGAGAAGCTGTGAAAGCCCCATCCCTGGAAGTATCAGGAATAATGTGGCCAGCAGGAGTAGGGAAATCATCATGCCCCTGTACTTGGCACTGGTGAGGCCACACCTTGAATACTGTGTTCAGTTTTGGGCCCCTCACTACAAGAAAGACGTTGCGTTGCTGGAGCATGTCCAGAGGAAAGCAATAAAGCTGGTGAGGGGTCTGGAGCACAAGTCTTACAAGGAGTGGCTGAGGAAACTGGGGTTGTTTAGTCTGGAGAAGGGGAGGCTGAGGGGAGACCTTATTGCCCTCTACAACTACCTGAAAGGAGGCTGTAGTGAGGTGGGGGTTGGCCTCTTGTCCCTGGTAACGGGCTATAGAACAAGGGAAAATGGTCTGAACTTGTGCCAGGACAGGTTTGGGTTAGACATTAGGAAAAAACTTCTTCACAGAAAGGTTTGTCAGGCACTGGAATGGGCTGCCCAGGGAAGTGGTGGAGTCCCCATCCCTGGAGGTATTTAAAGAACAGGTAAACAATGTCCTTAGGGACATGGTTTAGTGGTGGGATGGCAGTGTTAGGTTAATGAGTGGACTTGATGATCTTAAAGGTCTTTTCCAACCTAAATGATTCTATTCTATTCTATTCTATTCTATTCTCTTCTATTCTAAAGTGTTCAAGGCCAGGCTGGATGGGGCTTTGAGCAACCTGGTCTACTGGAAAGTATTCTTGCCCGTGGTAGGGGAGTTGGAACTAGATGATCTTTAAGGTCCCTTTCAACCAAAACTATTCTATGATTAAAAAAAAAAAAAAAAAAAAAGATTGTAAAAGATATGGAGCCCGCATGTGTGCTGCTTCATATTTTTTTTTAGCTTTCCATGGCAGGATTAAGGCTTGGAATATTTGACAATGTATGAAAATGAAAGGTGAAATTCTCACATATTGCCCCATACTGGTGCTGAATTTCATAAGAAAAATAGAAAAATACTAAATATTTTGAAAGAGTTGGCAATATGTTTGTGTACTGTAGTGCATGGCGGGACATGCCCATATATTTGTTTGAATTGTTTTTCCTCTTATATTTATGAATTACAATTAAGTTTTAGAATTCCCCCTCTCCTTTTTATTTCTTCCAGAGCAAATAAAAAGGCTAATTTTTTTTTTTTTTAAAAAAGGACTCTGCATTTGGTTTTTACTTTTGGCAACTGGGTCTTTGATATCAAAGACACCTGAATTAAACCAAACCAAACCAAACCAAAACCAACCTCAATGTTTCTTCAAAAATCTAATTTCCATTCCAATAGATACTTTGCTGAGTGGCCATTTTCTGTCACATAAAGGGAAGATCTGACACAAGTTGTACCATATTAAAACATATTCTAGCTTGAGCCAAATTTATTAATAGAAAATCAATATAGGCTGGATGCTGGCAAAGCTCCTGTAATCTGGTATTAGCTGTAGAGGTGTCTAGACGTATGAGGTCACCAAGAATTAGCTATCAGCAGGGTGTCAGAAGGTGAAAAATGCCAAAACTAACTGTTTATCTTCATATTTATTTGTTTTCTTCATTTCTTCCTTTCCACTTTTCCTTCCTTCTCAGCATACGCTGCTTTGTAGTTGTGCAGCCATTGTTATTGTTACTCTCTCTTCTATGCCTAGCTCTTATTCCCATGAGGACCCCACTCTCCACCCACCCCCCTTTTTTTTTCTTTGCACTTGGGTGGTAGATAGCCTTGATTTTATTAGATTGTCATTTGTTATCGTGCCAAACAAAGTGAGCAAGTCAGAGAAAGAGACTCTTCTGCAGTTAATGCCAACTGGGAGAGTGATAAGGGGTATTGAGAAGATGCAAATGCAGGAAAGAGAGGAAGTATTCCTGTATGATAAAATGGTCTTCATTACAGACAATGCTGAACACTGCTAATTATATTCCTGCATTTTCCTTTGCTCATTTGAGGTCCAAAGTGAGACTACGCAATTATGTATGTTGCTCTGCCATATCCAACAAAATAATGGTTTTTTTTCATCAGGTTTGACTTTGGCTCCACTAGTTCTCATTTTAGTTTATACTTTCTTGCTATTAACTTTTTAATCTCTTAATTAATGGCATGAGGCACAAGTGCCTGACACCATGGGAGAAGAAGAGCTACCCCTGTCTCTGCACATGGTGAATTGGTACAGACTTTTTTTTTTTTTTAAATGACTCGTTTCTCTCCAAGTGCATTACCCAAACCCCCTCAGCTGAAAATGTGATAACTGTTGAGGCTGAATGCTTGTAAAGGAGAGGAATACAGTAGGCTCATATATTTTCTGAAGAATTTTTATGAGAATCACTTTTTACAAAATTTCCCAATTGATTTCCTACGTTATTACTCCTCTGGCTCCCAATAATGGTATTTAGACGGAGAAATATTCTGACAGCATATCTTCCCATTTATACTTTGCTTTCAGCACTGGCCTATAAATAGGCCATTATAGTCTGGAAAAAAAATACACAGAATAAAACTTTTCCTTCATGTTGCTTAAAAAATGCAGTCTCACTAATATGCAGATTGTAATGCAGACGTGCAACTACTATTACAATTTAAATTTTTTCTATAGTTCTAAGCCTGAAGAGGTGGACTAATTTGATTAATAAATAGGTAACGACAGTAAACAGGTAATTTTATATCCACAGTGCAGACCTGATTACTATAGAATATCTCAGTGTGTTGAAGGAAAAAACTATGAGCAAGCCCCGCAGCAATAAGAGCAAGCCCAGCAGACCCATTACCATGCCATGAGTGGGTTTTAGGTTGGTGAGGTGTTGTGGTTTAACCCTGGCTGGCAACTCAGCACCACACAGCCGCTCACTCACTCCCCCACAGTGGGATGGGGGAGAGGATCACAAAGGTGAGGGTGAGAAAACTCGTGGGTTGAGATAAAGACAGTTTAATAGGTAAAGCAAGAGTCACATGTGCAAGCAAAGCAAAACACGGAATTCATTCACCACTTCCCATGGGCAGGCAGGCGTTCAGCCATCTCCAGGACAGCAGGGCTCTATCATGCATAACGGTTACTTGGGATGACAAATGCCATCGCTCCAAATGTCCCCCCCCACCTTTCTTCCCCCAGCTTTATATGCTGAGCATGACATCATATGGTCTGGAATATCCCCTTGGTCAGTTGGGGTCAGCTGTCCTGGGTGTGCCCCCTCCCAACTTCTTGTGCCCCCCCAGCCTCCTCGCTGGTGGGATGGTGTGAGAAGCAAAAAAGGCCTTGACTCTGTGTCAGCCCTGCTCAGCGGGAATGAAAACATCCCTGTGTCATTAACACTGTTTCCAGCAAAAATCCAAAACATAGCCCCATAGTAGTTACCAGGAAGAAAATTACCTCTATCCCAGCCCAAACCAGCACATTCTATTAACTCTACCACAGCCAAAAAAGCCCATTTGTCTAAACCAACCCAAATCTAGGTAATCAGCTTAGGCAATATAGTCAGTATGTGCTAATATAATGCCCACAGAGAACTCAGTGTGGTAGTAAAGTCTGGGCCAAATTCTGCCTGCTGTGCCCATGGAAAGTCATCCCGGTAGCTTCAATCATAATGCATATTCAGGACACAAATGCATTAGTAGACAAGTAATCAGAAGAGCTCCTTGGAGGAGGCAGCAGGTGGCAGATGCCTTGAGAGCTGCTCTGATTAGCAGCTTGCCCCACTTCTTCCATTCAGAGCACTAGTCTCCTACTGCACTAGAAAAGATTGGGGCTAGGGCCACCTGCTGGTGTAAAGAAGACAAAGTTTAGATAATTGCAAGTTACCCAGTGATGAAAAGGTCCCCTTCCATTACTTGTGCATGTGGGGGAAGTCCTAGATGTTTGTTGCATACAACGGACCCTTATTCTGGTTTAAAACTTGTGATGCCTCAATGTGAAGTCTTTGGGCATAGCAAATTTTAGTTCCAGGTTTATCATCAGCATAGGGGAAAGTTTATCTAACAGATTACAACTATTCTTTCCTTGTCATGAATCAGAGAAGATCATACCAGAGAAATCCCAAATCTGCTCTAACATCCAAAGACTTGTTTATCTGTAGTTACATCATTTTCCAGCAACAATGAAACAACATAGGTCTGGTGTATTTAAGGAAATTAGGAAATTTCACATCAGTGTCAGCAAATGGTCTATGGTGCTTGAACTATGTATTAAGAGACTCTTAAACAGAATAGTTTGCTCTGGATATTGGTATTCAACGTGGTAAATTTACTGCAAGAAGGGTAAAATTTCACTCCCTACAGAATTTTGTTATGGTGTAGACTGCCAGAAGAATATGCCTTCTGCAGGTTCCTACTAAATAAAACCAATGCGGATCAAATCCTTCTCACTTCCAAGTTCTTGTTTATTAGAACAGATGTTGGCCCTTATGCCTTATTGCATAGCTTAGAGGAGAATAGTAGGGCAATGGCAATCAACAGAAGCTGGTGACTCCTTTTTTGAGGGATGGAGGTACTGGATGGGAAGGTAGACTGGGTAAATTGAGAAGGGCTGTGCCAGTGAACCAAGGAAATGTCTCAGGGGCTCAGACACAAGAAACTTGTGAAGGAGAGGAGAAATGACTGAGTGATGACTGAGCAACAGCATGAACAGTTGGCCTCTCGAAAGAAGGCATGTGTTCAAATTGAAAACAAAGATAAAGGCATTGATTGTTAAACACAGGGTTATGGTAGACATTAAGAGGTGAAACGTCTATATAAACTGATATTGCCACAACACCAAAATGTATACACTTGCCATGAGCAAATTAGGTTACAAAACCAATGTGATTCCTGAGCAGCCATCTCATAAAAGTAGTCGAAGTGAGAAACCATTTTCAGAGGGAACTTGGTAACAGGATTATGTGATGAAGTTACAAGATAAAACTGGCAGGATGCAACTATCTAGATCCCTTCCAGGCCTGCTCCCCTGGGAGAAAAGAGGAAATCAAAAGCAGTGGCCTACAAGGTACTGCAGGTGTGTATGTGGCCAAGTTTGCTAAGGCTGGATACTAATCTGCCTAATCTAGAAGTACTATAATGATCTATTCGCCCCATTAGCCCCTAGATAAGCATGTAGCTGTTACATGAGCTGTCCAAAGATATGTATTAATATGCAGATGATGAATGCAACTATTTGTCCTTTGCTGTAGCAAAGTTCCTACCTCCAAAACGGTCTTATGCTTAAAGGATATCAGGAAGTAATAAACATTAAAAACTCAAGTAAGATGGCAGTGATGTTACTAGTGACAAGAAAGCATTCAGGAAAGTTTGCCACTCCTTTGGCTTTTTCAGATTTTTGTTTATAGATACTTATCAGCAATTCGTCAACTTGTCAATTTACCCCATAATCTCTGAGTGCTCTAGCTACGATCTAGCCTAGCACAAGCAAAACTTTCTTTCCAGTTGCTAGGTAACTCCAGTGTCTGTTCGTCTGTGGTACCTGTTATCAGCTGTTCACATCTTTATTTACTTTTCATCTTGACTATAGTAACGTGATATAACTGGGCACAGAGCCTCCAACATTTAAAAGACTTTGCACAGTTACCAGTGCTGCAGTTCATCTTCTCATCAGCATGGGCTGCCCTCCTCATGAAGGTATGTGCCATTCAGTTCAAGTTAAAAGGAGGTTTCAGTTCTCATCTTTGGTTGCTTCCACGCATATTTTAGGACTACTTTGAAGGTGTGAATGGGAACTGTTCTATATGAGATGTGATCCTGTAGCACAATGGAACACTTTGTAATAAAGTTTAAAATTAGCCTTCTAATTCTGGGGAGGGAAATAAAAAAGGCAGCACACAAATGGACAAACGCCCTTCCCCAGGAACTAGGGTCCACAAACTCATCAGTATCTGCTATAAGAAATAGCAAAGCAACATAAGTATTTTTAAAATTTTTAGAAAAACCTTACCAAAACAAACTACTTTGCACACTTGTCCTTTGGGAGAAGATGAAAAGAGAGAAAAAATATGCATAGCCATGTTTCTTACAGCATTGTTAGGAATTCCAGTGAGAAAAGTGACATAAAATTATATGCAAAACAAAGGAATGAAAGAGCAACTAACTTTATTTTGTTGAATTGTGGAGCTTCTAGCAGCCTTATTCTGTTCTTCTTACAGAAGAAAACACCTATCTCACCCATGATGAGGAAACATCCTATTCCTGAAATAATTGCTCTAACTACAAATCTAGGGAGAATGTGAGGATACAATAAACAGGCGGAGCAGAAGTTCAAGGCAAGACATAAATAACTGGGGAGACAAACTGGGAAATTATCAGAGTGTATCAGTTACCTAACCAAGACTCCAAGGGGAAATCAGTTTTGACGCATCTTTGCTCACATTACTGTCTGCCAGAGGAAGGTTTAGTTGGTAGTGTCTTCTAAATACATACAGACGTTAATTAATTATTTATTAAGAAAGGAATAAGGAAAAAAAAGTCAGAATCCTTCTGTCTGGAAAGAAAAACAGTCCTGCAGCTGTCCAGTCACTAGCAGATGACTCTTCTTTGCCTTACTTAGAGAGTAAATGTAAAATACTTGATAGACTTCCTTCACAGAATTTCTTGGCAACTAGGAAAACTTGAACTTCAGAAGAATTCATTAAAATAGTTCTAAAATCAATGAATCCACTGATCTAAATATACAAATAATAGAGAAAGATTTGCAAGTGGTTTCCTACAATGTGTTCTGAGTGATAATAAGACACCACTCTTCAAGTGCTTCATCAATTAATTACTACAGCCAACAGGCTGAATTTCTGTCATAAACAGACAGCCTTCTCTGTGGAAAATGGACAAATAAAAGGTCCTAGGTAGATAAACACTCCAGGATGTTGTATATAGTCAGACCCTGTTGGCTGGTACTGGTAGTTCTCTTTCTGTTTTTTGATATTTAAATCTCCCCAACTTCCCTTTTCACACTATTATACTTGGAAAGCTGTAATGTTCATAAGTTTCTCATTTAAGATGCTACACATTAGAACACCTTGAACTTTTGTTTGTGTCAAGATCTTGAAGCTACGTTCAGAACCCACAGTACATTCGAAAATTTTTTCCACACAATGTTATTTTCTTCTTGATGGGAAAAACTGATGTCTTGGAGAAAATCTGTGTTTGACCTTTAGACCATCCATCCACGAAATTCAGGTTTGCCCTCTGAAAAGATGGTATATGCAATATAATCTATTTTTTATTTATGATATGTCAGAGATGTGCATGGAACATTAGAAGTGTAATAGCACACAAGGTATTTTATAATCTTGAGCCATAGTTTTATCAGGTGATTGAGGCCTCCCTGGAAGAAGCTATGCCCACTAAGCCTACTGGAGTTGTTCTTCAACTAATGTTTTCTTTCACCATCCATTTTTGCTTTCATTTCCATCTACCTTATACACTGAATAAGACTGGAAATGAATCTGTGATAAATAAATCAACATCAAAGACACAAAAATGAGAATTAAGTTGGATGAGCAATCTTAGAAATAGATTCACATTTTGGGGTACTTGGCTTTGTATCCTTGATGTACTGTTAGTGCAGGGTTCTTTTACTTGTGCACATACTTGAACACCAATGTACAATTTATCAGAGGGCAAAGAAGACAAGGAACATCTTTACTTGTGAAGGGATATAATTTAGGGGGTCCTGGAGAAAGATTAAGTTTCTCTGTGTTTTGAATGATAGCATATTACCTTTAAATGGTATGGTGGGATTGATAAATCGTATTCAGACTACTTTCTGCAGCTGCCCAAGTTACATGTTGTTGTACTAGAAGTGACAAGTTGCATCTAAGCCCCCTTTCCACTGCTTTACAGAATCACGATCCCCATTGTTGCTTCTTTTTCTTACATTCGTTTATTTCCCGTGACCCATTTTCAGCAAAAGGGCAAACCTGTGTTTGAGATTAAGTTATTCTTTTGGGACATAAGAGCCCCCAGAGGCTAAGAAAGGACTAGAGTTTAGTTTTCAGATGTTGAATACTTTAATCACTGGAAAATTACATGGAAGATTCTTAGCTTGGCTAATTTTGAGTTGAACTCAGTGCTCTGTATGTGTCTTAAGGATAATTTGTGCAGGATTAGGTAGTGTTTAGGTGCTTTCCAGCTGTTGGTGGGTTGCATTACAATGGCACCATTACAGTTCAAACTGGGGAAAGGAGTTGAGGTTTAGATGTCTCGTGAAACATATAGCCTAGTATAGATGGTAAGTACCGCTAGAGCCAGGTTGTCTCTGACAGTAAGTAAGCAGAATCGCTCTCTGCAACTAATGTGCTTAAATTCCATTTAAGACTGTTTTGGAAGTGGAAGATATGAACAGAGACCCGAGTGATTTGTGGAAGAGAAAATGTGACAGAAATGTGTTCATTTAGAAATTGAGGCATCCAGTCCAGAACTGGAAGAGAAAATGTGACAGAGGTTAGCTGTTCATTTAGAAATTGAGGCATCCAGTCCAGAAGTATGAGAAAGAATATTCCAAGTGAGAAAATGAGATGGAGTGTAGTTTTGTCTTATCAGGAAGAAAATAAGAATTAATTATTTTCACCTATACTTTTATGTTACTGAATGACATGCCTTTACATCTGTGAAAAAGAGATGGCTGTATTAAGGCTAAGCACAAGCTTGTAAGTGTTTAATAGCACAGGAAGGAAAGAAGTAAACAAGACAAATCTGGCACTATCTTTTCTGGTAATACCTAGGAGGAAGTGGTGCTTTCCCTTGTGTAAACCACAGCAGTGTTTGTCATACCCAGCGTCATGGAAAAGAAATGCACTGTGAGCTATTAAATGCAAAAAACCCATCTCTGACTCATTAATTCCCTGAGCTACAAATCACTGGAGCCCGGTAGAATTTTGGGTAGGTGTTATTGCATGGTTTTTTTGGCTTCTCTACCATCTGCTATCAGTCAGTTTGAAGATCAGATACTGGGCACTGTCTGACCTGCTGGTCTTGTTCTGGTCCTTCTCAAGTTATTATGAACCATGCAAAAGAGTGTAGTATAAACTACTCTTCTGGGCTCTATTTGCTTAAAGGGGGACGACATGGCTCTCCAGGAGGAGATTTATCCTACCCTAGCACTCTGTCAAGGACAAAAGCGTAACTCTCTGGTACTACCTATCCTGCCCTATTGACCCAGGAAGGAAATAAATAGCTATTTTAAATTGGTCATTTAACTTCCAGGTAGATAAGTTCAGGCAAAGTGATTCCTACTCTTAGTGACTGGCAAGGTTGGTTCACTGGTCTAATTTTTATTTTGCCTGGAACAAGGCAAAAAGGCCAAGAAAGGCTGTTTCTTTTCTCTTTAACATATAATGCTCAAATTCTCCTGATAATGCCCTGCTACAAATCATTTTGCTTTTCTCACCCATCTTTCACAGGCAGACACTTATCTTCACCAAATACAGATTAGCTACTTCTGTGGGTTTATCTGCTCAGTCTCCTGAGGACCAGCATTGCACCTGCTTCTTTTTTTGCATTGGCTGCCTTCTCTTTAAGAGTCTTAATGGATGTTTTATTAAAACTCACTCTCTCCTTCGTTCTGAGGAGTGGGATTTTTTTTTTCCAGTGGCAAAGTCTAATAAAAAATGTAGTACTCTTTGGGCAGAGGAATCTCAGCCAATCAGAATTTCAGGCTGCTATTGACAGTAGAACTTTGGAAATTTAGTTGGCAAAATTTTCACTTCTTTGGGTAGAAGATAGTCTTTTTCCCTTTCCCAACAGAAAAGATTTTGGGGTTTGAAATGAGGATAAATAATTTTACAAGTCATATCCTTGAGGGATTCTTTGTATTTGGAACTGTAAATAAAACAATGAGAGTGTAAGGCCATTGCTTCATTGTATCAATTCACAGTTGGATCATAATACACTTAAAGAGAAGACTTACAACGGAAATGAAACTTTGAACTTTGTGCACCACAATAAAATCTGTCATCTCATCTATTTTCTCTAAAAGATTAATTGACCTTACATCAAATTTCCTCTTTTTTTTTTTTTTTTCACCAGCTGCACGTTCTTCAAACTATGCTAAAAGTTAATGAAGATTCTAAATTTCCTCTTTTTTTTTTTTTTCTTTTTTCCCCACCAGCTGCATGTTTCTTCAAACTATGCTAAAAGTTAATGAAGATTCCTAAACTCACATTCACCAGAGGCTGGCACTTTGGTTTTAAATTAGATACTCACATATCACAGGGTTTTGGTAAATCTGAAGCACACATTCACACTGGTATTTCTTACAAAAATGTGCCACAACAGAAATCCACAAATGCTAGTGAACAGTCAGATGCAATGTTGAGTCTTAAACCTGTTGAAGAGAGAAAGCGACACACTTCTGTATTTGTCTTGCAGACAGTATCTTTGCTTTGTCACTGCTGGTAACAGGTAACATCTGCAATTTTTGAGTGTCAGTCTCAAATATTGCCTCTTCATTACGTAATAAAGTAGAATACTGGGAATATTGTCATATCCTGAGTTGCTGAATCTACTTGAATCAACATAATGCGCTCTGCTTATCACACTGTCTGTCTCTGCTGTGATAAACCACCAAAAACCCCAAACACAAAACAGTGGTCACTTTTTAGTTTGTAGCTAGCAAATAGATAATCTGCAAGGGCAAAAGGAGGCAGAATAAACATATGCTTAGAGAAGGTACTTAGTGTGGGGAGCAACCCCCGCCCAGCCATTTTAGTGAATGCATGTATCACCTGGGAACTTTGTAAAACATCTTTATCAAAGCTCGAATTACATAAATCCACAGGGTCCTGATGTTCAGAAGCACAGGAATTAAGGTCCATCAGCAAGGGAAGTTGATAACAAATGGCACCCAAAAAGACCACCTTTTTGCTTCTTCAAAATAGGGCTTCTTAAAAATATAAATTTGAAAATTTTGATCAAAATTTTATTTAATCAATGGGCTGTGAACCCAGGAAAATATCTGGTTAATGTTCTGTGGGTGCTCCTTTCTTCTATAACCTTAAGAACTTATTCAGGAATCAAAAATGGATTTGGATGGCAATACAATTGCTAGCCTTGCCCTCCTCCTCACAAGGCTTAACAAGCCCATTTCCATCAACCTTTTCTTGTAGGTGCCATAAGGTCCTAACTACTTGTCAGCCCTGCATAGACCCTTTCCAGTTTCTTAATAATCTTCTTGAACTGGGGGACCCAAACCAGGACTCACCCTGCTGTCTACATTCCAGCCTTCCTCTTGATCCCAAACTCAGGCTTCAGAAGGGTTCATCTACAGTCCTGGACACAATGGCTCTTCCTTGTTTGCAAGCAGCACAGCAAGTTGAACATTGCTGGTCGCACTGGCATACAGAAATTGCCACTGTTGCTCTTCCCTCCTTCCTCCCCAGACTCAAGTTTCAGGCATTTGGCAGAGATGCACCTCAGTGTTTTTGAGGAACTCTCACTGCCATAGTCTTGGCTCGAACTTGAGTTTATTATGTCTGCTTCCTGAAAGCTTTTTGGAACTCCTCCACTGGAGCTACACTGCTAAGCAAGGCTGAGATTCTGTTTTGGCACAAAAACTCTTTAGTGGCATAGAATTATCATGTTAAAGAAAAATTCCCCTCCTTTAGTGAAGTATGAAAATGCTTTGTCCCATTAGTTTGCATTAGCTTCTCTTTGCTACTATGGAGTTTGCATTGCTGCAAGTTTGAGTGCTAGTATTTAATCTCCTGCTTTTCTCTCAATAAAAGTGTGCTAAGAAAGAACCTAAGCTTTCACAGGCTTTCTCTCTTTCCTCAAGCAAAGTTCTAATTGGGCCATCATTCTCACCAAAGCAGTCTTGGTAACTATGCTTATACAGTGCTGGGGCTTGGAGATATTGTATATCACACAACATTTTCTAGGAAATTCTTTAGAACTTGTAAGTTAACTTCCTAGTAACTGTGTGAAATGGGTGGAGTGTGAATGTGTTAAAAATGAGTCATGAATACAATCTGAACAATGTTACATGATTTAATAGTGGTTTAAGACCCTCTGTATCTGGTGGTGAGGAAACCTGGCATTTCTTTGGTAAGCATAAAGCATTTTTGCAAACTAATATCCCCTGAACTTTCTATCTTTCTGACATATTTTGATCCTGGCTTGAAAATGGTGACATTAATGGGACACCAAGTCTTTTGTCTCTTTGTCTGAAATGTACCTGGATCTTCCTCATATTTACCAGCCTCCTTCAGACCATCTTACTGGCCTGTATGCAATAATTGTACACACAAACATGATTAATATTTCCACAAATTAATTTTTATTAGGATTAGAAATATGCACTCTGAAAAAAGTTAAAGGATTATTGGCAAGAATATTTTTAACAATCAAATAAAAGGGAAGAACAATCTGGGAATATTGCAGTGTTTTGGGAAATACAATTGCTAATAGAGAGGCTCCCTAGATCCATAGGTTGTGCTGATCTCTACATAGAGATGACACTAACCTTCATCTTAATTCAAGAAACATATTCCTGAGATACATAAATTGAAATGTGTATAAATGTTAACTTACAATTAGCCAATGATTGCTCCATTTCCCTGAAGTCAAGGGAATATTAATCTGGCAACGTATTTGGTTTGCATGGTAAGGTTTTGGTAGCGGAGGAGCTACAGGGGTGGCTTCTGTGGGAAGGTGCTGGAAGCTTCCCCTATGTCCAATAGAGCCACACAGCTCCAAGAGGGACCCACAGCTGGCCAAGGCATCAGCCCATCAGTGACAGTGGTAGCACCTCTGGGATAATGTATTTAAGAAAGGGGATAAAAAAACTCCAAACCCGAAACTGGGCAATTGCAGCCAAAGAGAGAAGTGAGAACACGTGAGAGGAGCAGCCCTGCAGCCCCCCAGGCCGGTGCAGCAGGGGGGCAGGAGGAGCTCCAGGTGCTGGAGCAGAGATTCCCCTCAGCCCCTGGTGCGGCCCATGGTGGGGCAGGCTGTGCCCCTGCAGCCCAGGGA
>NW_009260286.1:1582900-1612504 GCF_000687185.1 Egretta garzetta
GGCTGTCTGCGGGGGGAGGGACCCCAGGCGGGAGCAGGGGAAGAGTATGAGGAGTCCTCCCCCTGAGGAGGGAGGAGCCGCAGAACCAACATGTGATTAACTGACCCCAACCCCCATTCCTCATGCCCCTGGGCCACTCGAAGTGGGGAGGAGGTAGAGAATTTGTGAGTGAAGTTGAGGCCAGGAAGAAGGGAGGGGTGGGGTGAAGGTGTTTTAAGATTTAGGGGGGGGTTATCCTCTTCTACTCTGATTTGATTGGTAATAAGTTAAACTACTTTTATCAAGTTGAGTCTGTTTTGCCCATGATGGTAACTGGCAAATGATTTTTCCCTGTCCTTATCTCTACCCATGAGCCTTTTGATAGATTCTTCTCTCCCCTGTCCTGTTGAAGAGGGGAGTGATAGAGCAGCTTTGGTGGGCACCTGGAGTCCAGCCAGGGTCAACCCATCATACAACCCCACCATGAAATAACAGCGTGCAGGTAGGTAACTGGGAAAAGAGATATGCAGGGTGGAGCACATACTGCTTTGCGTGTTCTTCTTACTGATCCACATAGATCCACCTGAACGTTGACTCCTATACCTAGAAACAACCTGGACAGGACTGGACATAAGCAAAGCACAAGGTCCTGACTTTTCAGACTCTTTTCATGGAACGGCTTCACTACCTAGCTGTATTTGCTGGACCCTAGCCTTTATGGTGGCACTTTTTGCAGGTTAACATCAGAAAAATAAAGCACATTTATAATATTGTTGGTAATATTTTACTGGGTTATACTTAGTTATAAAGATGTGAAATTGTGTTGATAAACATGTAGGCAAGTTTCAGGCTGCGCTTCTTTAAAGGAACTTTACCCTAAGAAAGAGTTTGTAACTGAGTGCTTTTGAAATACTGCCAATGAGCATGTTTGCATGAAATAAAACTTGGAGTTCAGTAATGTAGTTTTAGTGACACTTTATATCATGTGTACATATGAGGAGACTCACTTCTTTTAGTCTAAGAGCTCAATATATTTAGAATCATAGAATCATTTAGGTTGGAAAAGACCTTTAAGATCATCGAGTCCAACTGAAAGACCTTTTAAGATCATCAGGTCCAACCATTAACCTAACACTGCCAAGTCCACCACTAAACCATGTCCCTAAGTCCCACATCTACACTTCTTCAAACACCTGCAGGGATGGGGACTCAACCACTTCCCTGGGCAGCCTGTTTGGGCAGCCTGTTCCTTAAACATAGGCACCTAGTCACAACTGAGACACCCCAAAATCCTCTGATTTTCAGCTGCTGTTCCAAGTGTGCGCAGGTGTCCTACAAGTGCTGTATCCTATCTGCCACCTCCATTCAGATACTCAGTTTCAGATACTGTTGAAGGATTCAAACACCTTTAGATACCCTTGTTTAAACAACTGAATTGAAGTCTTTATGAAATCTTACTGTCCACCTTGGACTTTTTAGTGAAGATCTTTCAATAGATAATGGAGAGAGATAGTTACTAATGGTGGAGACAGCCCCACACTCATAGTCATCTCAACCAACTGTAGCCACTTCCAGTGCCAGACATGTCCATCTGAGATGGTCACTCCAGGGTCCATCAATAGCCACTGTAGAGAAATGGGCAGTTTTAAGAAGAGATTGTTTTTTCCTACATTTTACTGTCTAGATGACATGAAACAATAAATCCCATCCTAGATATTTAACTTCTAAAAACCTTTAAAATTAGGTAATGAATCCTACACATACTGTTTCAAAAGAATAAACTTTCCTCCATATGCACACACATCTCCCACTGGTTGAGCTCAGTACAGAAAAAATGCAGATTCAAGGCCTCAGATTACACTGATTACAGAATATTCACATAATGAAGTTTTAACAATACATTTACTGAATGTAAATTCTCAAGGTGTAAGTAGGATCTGTGTTCCAGCTTTGTCTACAGGGGTGAATTTCACCTTATGGATGGAATCTTGATTATACAGCTCCACACAGCTGTGGGATGAGAATTATGTCATTAATGGTGAGCACTCAAATCCTAACTTGTAGCCGTGGATGCACACCTGCCATGCAGTAATGGGAGTGAATTTTCTCTTAGCATGCACGTATGGGCTAATGTGGAGCACACTGTGAATCTTTCTCTTCCCATTGGCTGTAAGAAAAGGATGGTGGAAAAAAAGTAATGCCTTTATTGCAAATTTTGCTAGTGCTAGTCTTCATCTGCCTTCTTAATTAGTCCTGCTGTGTGGTTGAGATGCCACATAGGCTGTCATGCCACAGTGAAGACCTATAGATTATAATATAGCAATTATATTATTTAGCTTCACACATTCCTGCATGAATGACTACTAGCATTTATATTTGGCAAACATGTGGCTGCTGTTTTTAATGACTGAAGCTTACTTGTTTAGGTACGGTTGGCCTATTCTCCTTTCCAGTCCCCCCCCAGGTGACACAGCCATGAGTGCAACAACAAAGGTGAAAGGGGAGCAGTGACTGAACTCAAGTAATTTTTATAATGATCTTTTAATATATCATATACTTTTGGGATTCAAGTTCACAGGTGTAACTACTAAAAAAATTGAATTAAATTTTTGAATCTGGGTCTTTATTACTGAAGTTCAGGTGTTCCTGACAAGGTTATTAAGCATGCTTTTCTGGATATGTCTTCTGAACTCTATCACTTCCAGTAGTCTCAAATATGAATGAGATATTTGAACATTACTATTATTTCTGATTTTCACCTACCACATTTTTGGCACTGGAATGAATAATTTATGGGTCCGCTTTTGCCATTGAGGGAAGAGATTTCCTTTCTTATCTGGCATATTGTGGTGTGTAATTTCAGACTCACACAGTCTCGTACTCATTGTTAAAATGTTATTGTCCAGCTACCGAGCAAATCTCTTCTGTGAACTTTGACATTCAGCTTTTAACAGCGTGAGAGGATCCTCACGACTGAGTAGACTGTGAACAGCCAACAAAGAATTATACACATCAAGAATTCATAAAGATATGCAATAAAGTTTATCAGAAACTCAGAGTTACCACTTTTTTATCAAAACTGGCTAAATAAAGATTTCAATATGAGCAATATTCTTATGGGATCAGTGAAGTCTTTTGTTGATTTCAGGAAGTCAGGTTTAGTCATTGTGACTGTCATTCGCATATATCCATGTATGTTAGCGCAGGATTTGTGTTTTTATTTTAACTTTTTCCCCCACTAGGAGAAAGCAACATTGAAACTAGAACATCACAAATCATCTTCCTAAAATCCAAGGAAAGGGAAGAGAGCGAGCTCCAGTTCATATACGTAGCAACCATGCACTGAGAGTATCTGCCTCAGAGTATTACAGGTTTCTGTCCTTTTTCATTTCTCTTTAAACTATTCATTAATTTTCTGATTCTCCAGATTCCTTGGGATTATGTGCGAAGCTCTGTTTTATTGCATCTGTAACAGTAGACTACAAAAGGGTGAAGGTTGTGAATTCAATGTTAAATATCATCTTGGGTTACAAATATTCTTCCCTGCTTCTGCTTCCAAATCTATGTTTCCCTCTGAGCTTTTCAAGCTATTCGAGTTACATTACTCTTTTTTTTACTTGGTTGCATCCTCAACATGCCATCCATCTACCAGAAATGAGATACTAAATGTGACATAAAAGAGAAGATTTAATCAAATCAACAAGTTGTACACAAGTCTGAACTGCCAAATCATGTGTTTGTGTTATGTTGTATTATAGGACCTATCCTTTGTCCATCTTTATGAATCATCTCATTGAATCTTCATTGAATCATCTCTAAAATGAAAAAAGTAAATTTGAATACTATAAAAATAACACTATCTGCCTTTAGAAGCCTAATTCAATTTCATATTTCAGTGAATTAGTTTAAATAACACTTTAAAGGTGAGAATGTGACTTTTAAAAACACTAAAATCTTTGATATATTTTAGCCACCTTTCTAAAATCTTCTAAATAAGATGTTTCCTTTTCTTTGGTTTGATATCTTTGATTTAATTAGTTTCTTTAGCTTAATCTTTCACTTTAGAATATCCTTTAAAAATAAATCTATTTCATTTTGATGTAAGCATATACTATTTCAGTCTGCTCCAAATTAGTCTCCTATGAATATTCCAGTCCATGTAAAATTTCAAAACTTTTCCTTGATTGTGAATAAAAATGACAGTTTTTCAACTTTTAAAAAGTACTGCAAGTATATAAATTTACTTTTTCATCCCACTCCTTTTTCGTGTGTTGTAATTAAAGGGTTACCATCTGTTCAGTGGGTTTCTTCTTCCATCCTTTTTCCTACTATCAAGTAGTCCAGAATGACTAGCAAGTATTAGACATCCATCTACTGGGTGTTTGTAATCAGGTGAGGTGAAATTCATCCTATTCCTGTAGGAAGGGGAGAATATCCTATTCAGGTGAGGGAGAAGCCTGTGGTATGACAGAGCAGAATGTGGTCAGTGGATTTGGCTTCTGTTCTCTCCTAGACAGAACTCATAGATTTGGTCGTGGGATCCACCCATGTTTCCTAGCCAGGGGCAATCATTAGCAGCATAAGGAAGTTTCTGTGGAAGAAAGAGGTTAAATACATAGACCTTCACTGCTTCAAATATCCACCTTGTGAGGACTCCTGAAAAGGAACAAGGATTTGTGGTAGAGCCAGGCCAGCAAATGACGGGCAGAAAGGGGTGTAGAAAGTTACAGAGGAGCAGCAGGCATAGAGAGGAATTCTCGGAAAAGTTACCAAAGGACCCATGTTTGGTTTTGTGACCTTATGCTAAATCACGCCGTCTTGACTTGTTAATATGGATTTGCCTGATCCATACTGACAGACATTAACAGGGGATCAAGCACCTGGGAATCCATGTGGAGGCATCAGCATTTCACAGAAGGTCACTGTTTTCCCCACCAGGTATCCACACAGTGTATTTGGTGACTGACTCGCTTATCTAGCCCGCAAAGGAGACAGCAAAAGTCTCCTTCATTCCTCCACTGTCTCCACTTGTACATCATTCTTCAAGCACCTGCATTTGAAGAAAAAAACCACTTGAGATGAACCTTATTTTTGTTCTTTATAATTTCAGTACCGTTTTTCCAAAGAAAGGAATGAACTGACTTTATACGGTTTTGCAGTCATGGAGTCTTTTTGAAGGATGAAAAAAAGAGGGAGTGTTTGTGTGCATGTATATGTGTGTGTGTGTTTTAATGTGCATGTACAAAACACAGAAGACTGAAAGCTAAATGAATATGTATGCAACACTGTACAGTGACATCCAATTGATATTTGTACAAATTAATTCCAAGTGAGTGGTACAGTCTTCCACGTCATGGGTTACTGATGCGCGTGCTCTTCCATGGTCATAACATTTTCTTCCTACATCTCCCATTTGCTATGTGTATCTATCAGCTGGGTATCCAGTAAAAACTGTTATTTAAATTGCTTATTTGTTTTGCTGGTTAGTGGGCCTTAATGACCTAAGGACAGAGGAGCCACACAGTGCTCTCTGATTTTTGCTGTAATGGTAAATATAAAAGCCTCGAGTTGACAAGAATCATCTCACTTCCTCTATGTAAGATGATATGCAGCCCTTCACTGTCACAAAAAAAAAAAAGAAAATAAAAGAAAAAAAAATTGCTTTGGGGGTCTGATCCTGCAAATGTTGAACCTTCCCTGGGATGAGTTCAGTGCTCGTCATTCCCCTTGAGCTCCAGTGCCTAGGAACTTCTCACAGGCAGCTGGTAATACTGTTGAGGAACACGGAGTGTTGCTTTGCAAAAATGAAAAGGACAGTGTTATTTACCAGATCCCTAACAATGTATGATATTGCTTAATATGATATCCATTCCAACTGCTGAGAAAATTTAGGTAGGCAGAATGCAATTTCTCAAATTGGAATTTGGCCAAGACACTGGGGATATACTCTTGTTACAAGGGCAATGACATATTTAATCCTGCCTGAAGACAACAATCCTTTGTAATAGCTGCTTCCTAATACTTTTTTTCCAATGCTGTTTTTGAAAACACTCCTCAGTAGTGCCCCAATTAAAAATAAAAGCAAGATCAAAATTTTAAAAAAAAGGAGATTTATAATTTCACAGCTTAGTTATATGAATATATGTTTTTTACATAGTACTCAGCTAGTGTTGTGTTTCCTGCCCTATTGTGAGGCAGTAGTTATCCAGCAGCTTGAAGCTCGGAATTTCCATTTTGTGTGAAATCATATTTCCAGCTTCTTCTCTTTTCTGAAATACAGTAAGAAGACAACATATAGAACCTTCTAACGGAATAAGGAACTCAAAGAAAAAAAAAATGTTTTCCAGGTATCTGGATCAAAGCAAAAAATTTCATGTTCTTGAGTCAAATGTAACATTTTGGTTTCTTGGCTGAAATTAAGTTGAATATTATGTTCAGACCATTCTCTGTGTCGGCCTGAATCTGCAGAGCCATATGAGAATAAAACCTCTGAGTCACCTGTATTTCCCTTTTTCCCAAGTTTTAAGTTAGTGTTAAGCAACATTTCGGAAAATGGATTTTCATTTTTGCCTGCTGGCACAAATGATCTAACTTGGCTTGGCTCAGCCATAGCCTATGAGCCCCAGGTCTCTCCTTTCCAGTCTTGGACATGGCTCCATCCAGACCTGTTTTACTTTAGGTTTGGACAGGAGCAGAAGGCATTACTGTTGCTACAACGGCATTTTTGTACAGTCGTATCACTTCCATTCCTTCTTTCACAGTATTTTTTGACACTGAGAGCACATTTGGGCCTTTTCAGGCCCCAAGGGATTGGGCAGTCACCTATATTAGTGAAACGAAGATACAAAGGATCAAATACATGAATGTTCTTCAGTGTTCAACTATTCAATATATCGATGTCCCCTTAGAAAGGGCTGTGGGCCATAAAAAAACCCAAAAAAACACATAATGAATTTCCGTTCTAGTTGAAAAAACAATTGGACAGCTATGATGAATCATCTCCTATAAAAAGAGAAAATAGTGTAACTTTTGGATCATTTCCAGATCAGACACAGCACTGCTGCTCTAAGAAGGCTGTGAGCTGGAGAGGTATTTTGGGGGGTACTGACGTGTAAACAAATCCACTGAGCATCACCCTCTGCTCTGGACTTCTCAGCATTAGAATTGCCATACGACAGAGCTCTCCAAGCAGAGACAGGGAAATAAACAAACCGTTGATACGTTGCAAGCTGCTGAGTTTATTCGGGGTGGAATTGTGTCTAACGAAATCAAGTCCTGCAGCCTGTGTCCGTCATCCACCTGCCTGAAGGAAACAATCTTTGTGCACTTTTTTTTCCTTTTTTTTTTTTTCCCCCTGTGAATGCTGTCTTGTTAGTGCTGTGGGCAAAGCCTGCAGCTGAAATTGCTTTGTGGTGTCACTTGGTTTGATTACACCATGACACTTGCCGCTGATTGGATGTGAGGAGAGATCTGATTGATACCTTGAGTCCACCTCTGTTGTCATTTGATCTAGGTGATGCTACTGTGAAAGTGGAATAATGCTGAGGAATCTAATCAGCGGAAAGTCACAAAGTGTGAAGGCGTGTAGGTTAACTCCAGATGTTCTTGTTTCTGAATCTGGGCACAGGGCTCTAATGATGGACAATAAACCACACCTAGTGTCTCAGTAATTTTTATCCTTTTCTGAGAGGACAGGCTTGATTTTTGCTGTCACTTTGTATGCATCCAATTCAGAAGCAACTCCAGTAAAGCCAAACAGATAAGCTTTCACGTGCTGAAGTCAGTATAAAACTGGTTAAAGGAAGGAAATATAAAAACTGTAACTCTACACTGTGTCTAAAAAATCATACATACACAGATTTACTACTTTTTGACAAGGTAAAGCTAATGCAAAGAGATGATATTGCAGTTTTAAGTTAAACTTCAATTTTACATAAGCCATTAACTTATATAAGCTTATCAACCTGACTTCTTTTGAACTGTTTGAACAGTGGAATTATCTTCTGTAAGAAATTTTGAAATTACTTGCTTTTCTGAACCCACTTGAAAAAAAATAAAAATATTAAAAGTTTATTGAAAAAAAAAAAAGCTATAAAGCCCTTCTGACTTTAAAATCTTGGAATGAAAAAGTCAGTATTTTTACCAGAGTTGAATTTGTTGTATTAAACTGGACTTTTAGAAAAGTTGTACATTGATTCTCCCAAAAGGAAAATAGAAGAATTTTACTGAATCCTGTAGGAATACTATGTTTTGGTAAAACACCTGCAGGTGGGAAAAAACCTATTGATCTCTGAAACTTATAATTCTCCAGCATTTTTATTAATACACACTTTTAATAATGCAAGAGCCTATACTTGTTGGAATCACTGTGCAGGTATGAAATGATGCTCCTAAGACAGCTTAGCACTATTATACACATGTAAGTATTAATACACATATTAAGTACTAAACCATCCAATTAAAATTATCTATTTAAAGTAACTCGGTAAACAAATGGGAATTCTGGAATTAGAAACTCTAGATATACTAGTTCCCAAATGGGTTTCCATGCTTCGTGTGTGTGTGTGTGTGTGTATGCAGATATATGTGTGAGTTTCTACATTAATGATGATAGCTAACAGCTACAGGTATGTATAGAAAATGTAGCAGAAAAAATCCTTGCATGAGTAGAGCATCTCCCGTCACTGTAACAACTTCAGTCTACCCTGTATTTGTTTCCAAACAGATTACTAAATCTCTGCAAAACAAAGACAGATGAATTTGTTTTGATGCCTAATTATTTGGAAAAGAGGGTGATAAGCAAGGAGTTGAAATGGAAGTGGGAGAAACTTCTGAGGGTTCAGAAATTTAAGGAAAATAGTATCTGACACAACTCCCCCCCCCCAAATCTTTGTGTTACTTATAAATGATCTGTAATTGTGAAATAATCATAGAAATGGAAAAAGAAAAGAACCAGAAGCACTCAGTCCACATACTAATCACTTCTGAATCACAGAGCTACCTTTGAATTTGATATTTAATGATGGATGGATGAACAATTATATTTTCTGGCCTAAAGAGACCAATTTTTTCCTCCATGGTTTTATATAGAGCTCATTCTATATATTTTTGTTCTGAAGTTCACAAAGAATTCAATTATTCAAGAAATATTTTAAATAAAAATAAATAATTATTTATTTAGAATTCTGCCATGCAAGTGGCTATCTGGTGCATAGAAATACATGCAGTAAATAAACATAAGAAAATCCGTTAAGTCTTTTTAACATTAAATCCCTCTAGTGCTTTCTGTTTATGGAATAAATCAGTTTTTCGGAAGTTCAACAGGGTCTGTTCTGCTCTTGGGTGCTATTACCTGCTCAGTATTGATCTTGCTTTTCTCTTTGGTGTGGTAACCATTACTGTAAAATACTAGTAATTACTCAAGGCTGAATTTGTGTCTTTGACCACTCATCATGAGATCAGCTTCTCCTGTGCTGTTCAGCATGTTGCTCAAAGATTTATTTGGAATGATATCTCCACTGAAAAAATTCATCTTGTTGATGCAAAAGCTCTGCCTATAATGAAGATTAAATTCATTTTCTATTTACTTTTGCAGGATATTTTTGGTGGCAAAAGATACCTCTTCAGCTGAGGAAAAGTTACAAGATTAGTAAAGGGAATAAAAATGTATAATGATAAGGCCTTGTATGGGTCAGAGGCCTCAGAAATGCCCAGGTATTATTTCTGTGAGTGAAAAAGAACCTACACTTAGCAACCTGCTCAAGTCAGGAAACCTATTGAGTGTTGCACTAAGTTCTGATTTGAAAAGGCATTGATCAGACTCAGTGCTAATTCTTTCGCTGCGTTTTATGGGAGTGGGATAGGTTCTCTTCCCATTGAGCTGATGGTAGCTCTGCCATTGATTTCATTTGGAGTAATAGCATCAGCCCAAGTGTCTGTTGCAGGACAATAAAGTACAGTTTATTTAAGTGCATGAGAGGATTTTATGAGACAGCAAAGCACATGGGCTGTAGAGAGTAGAAGCAGCAAATAAACCAGACAAGTAAGACAAACAATTCCAGGCTTTGTTTGTTGCAGTCCACCATCCTTCTGTATCTGTTGATTACAAATCCCAGCTTTTTAATCTCTTCAGCGTTAACTGCCCACACCAGTACTTCTTTATTCAATCCATGTTCCTTGTCTAAATACTTCTTTTCTTCCTAAAGATATTTGCCATGTTTTTACTCCTGGGAAGTTTTGGTTGTTTTGGGTTTGGGTTGCTTTTTTTTGTAGCTTGTTGGGTTATTCCCCTTTCCATGTCATCAGGCCATGCTACCTGATTTTTCTCAATCATCCAGCTACTCTCATAGCAGTGTTCCACCTGTGCTCACTATTATTTTAACAGGTATTTCAATATACTGATTTACTCTGTGAAACAATCCTAATCATCATGCTAAGCTTTTTCTTTTCAACTGTATACATCAGTTCTTCTGCTTTGTTATTCCCTCAGGAAGAACCTGAGGGCCTGATTTAAAGTTGCCTCGGGGCTTCAGGAACTTTCATTATTACCAAATTGCACTTCCTTTCCTTTCATTTTCTTGTTGTCAGTGATAAAAGTGTGCATTAGAATTTTGTTGTTACTCATCACTGATCTACTAAATTTAAAACTGTAAATGTTGAATAGCTTTTAAAATCCACTACCACAAGAATTATTTTGTTCATTCACAGGTACAGTGCCTAAAAAATAGAAATAAAATATAATAAATAAAATAAATAATAATGTGAAATAAATAAATAAAAACGTATCTTAGAGAACCTTCAGTTGAAAGGGAACAGAGAACTACAGTATAGCAAAATATGAAGAGTTGCCTAAGAGTATCACAGAAATTAGAAACAGATACTGATATGCAAGAAATATATATCATCTGGGCTGCATCAAGAGAAGTGTGGCCAGCAGGTCAAGGGAGGTGATTCTGCCCCTTTACTCTGCTCTGGTGAGACCTCACCTGGAGTACTGCATCCAACTCTGGAGTCTTCAGCACAAGAAGGACATGGAACTGTTGGAGCGGATCCTACTAAAATGATCCGAGGGGCTGGAGCACCTCTCTTATGAGGACAGGCTGAGAGAGTTGGGATTGTTCAGCTTGGAGAAGAGAAGGCTGTGGGGAGACCTGATTGCGGCCTTTCAGTACCTAAAGGGGGCCTATAGGAAAATCTTTTTAGTAGGGTCAGCTGTGACAGGACAAGGGGTAATGGTTTTAAACTAAAACAGGGTAGGTTTAGGCTGGATTTAATGAAGAAATTCTTTACAATAAGAGTAGTGAAACACTGGAATGGGTTGCCCAGAGAGGTAGTGGAGGCCCCATCCCTGGAAACATTCAAGGCCAGGTTGGATGGGGCTGTGAGCAACCTGATCTAGTTAGCAGTGTCCCTGCTCACTGCGGTGGGGTTGGACTAGATGACCTCTAGGGGTCCCTTCCAACCCAAAACATTCTATGATCCTATGATTCTATCATTTTCCCCTTTAATATGTTTGGATTACTGAAATATCTTTAATTGGCATTAGGGATATACCTACCTTTTATGAAATTCTAACAAAAATATGCAGAAACCCAAAAAACTCTCTTTCTTAAGGAGATGACAATCAGTTTTCTAGGGAAGTTAGATTTTACTTGGTCACTAACAATAAAAAGGGAAGGAAAACTCTGTAATCGAGAGTAAATTTCCCTCTTGGTCTTTCCTACTTATAATTGGCATTATATTCTTTCATACAGCCTTCTGGGGTTTGGGTTTGGTTTTTAATTTTTTTTTTATTGTGATTAATTCAGGTAATTCTTCATTATTAGAATTTATATTCCTAGTCAAGTTGTGCATTGTAGTACTTTTATCATTCTTGTTTTCAGTTTTACCAGCCTAATCTCTTTTTCAAATATGCATTTTGTTTTGTCCTCAACAATGCTTGAATGATGGTTTTTTTGCCCTTCTTAGGAATAAGCAAAAAATATTATCTCCAGTAAAAAAATAAACTGAAAATCCAGGAAAGGAAAAATGTTGCGTTGCTTTCTTTTTTTTTCATATTTCTTTTCGCATAATTTTTTTCTTTTATTTTTCCATAAATATTTTCCCATGATCATAGTATAAGTCAGTAAGAAACAAGGAAAACAGCACTCCTCATATTATCTCACGGAGTGCTTTCAGTGTCAGATAGACAGTGATAGAATCATAATGGGAACAATATGGGGTAGCATTGGTGGAAATATGAACAGATATGGATAATTAATTGTAATAGCAGTACCACAATTACTTTCAGCCTACTTAGTTGTTGCAAATATGGCCCAACATTTATGTTTTTTTCTGTTGCTGAAAACTTTAAATTATATTCTGTACAATATATTAAGTTAATCAAGCTGTTTTGCCCTCACTCATGTTGAGGTATCAGCAGAGCTCACTCTGAAAATCTTTGGGCCAAAATTATGAAATAACTTCACAACATCATGTAGGTTTCTTTGAATCCCAGAAGTAAGGAACTGTAAATAAAGTTATGATAATATTACAGCAGCTTAATTTTCAAATGGCTTATTCATGCAGCAGTAAAGAAATGGTGGAAAATTTAAAAAGAAAAGCTCTGGGGAAAAACAGGTATCAGTTTTAAGAAAGATCCATTTGAACTAGACAACCTGTACTACATTAAATCAGTCCAGTGTCCACTTCAGAAATTATTACCAGCTACAAATGGCTTTGCCAAAAATACTTTATCCTCTTCCCTACTTCTTGTACAAAGTGTTTGAGAACACCACAGTTCCATCTCCTTCTGTCTTAACAAGGTATCATGTAATGCAGTACTAAAGCTGTTTGCAGTGATCTAGCAGAAGTTCCTTGAAGAATCCTGGGAGAATGGTGCTCACGCTCTTGCATACCTAGTAGTACCTTTGAGCACATTTAACTACAGGACATTATTAACATATTGAAGGAGCTGGTGAATTGAACAAAGTGTACTGACATAAATCAGCATACTGTAATCTTCCTTTCAGAATAACAAAGAGGGTCACGAACAATTGTACCTTAGTGTCTTGATGTGTTTATTAGGTTTTCTTTCTATAACTGTAAAATTATTAGAAGGAACCATGAGATATCATCACCACAGAGGAAAATGGTTTGAATGCATGCAATGATAGATATTCCTTATGTTATATGCCAACAAAACTATTTCCCTGTTGTAATAGGGAGCCTGCTTGAAGCAGCTGTCCAAAGATGAATCAAGATAAGCCAGAAATGAAATTAATATGAAGGAAGAAATACTACAAAGGATTAGAAAAATTTACAATATGTCCTTCAATACAGGAAGATTTCTTTCTATTATCAAGAACACTCTTAACCTTGAGGCCATCCATTTTTGTCTCCGGTTTCTGCTGTGCTTGCTTTATTTAGCAACTGGCCAAAAGGCTTCGTCTTGGTTACATTAATTATGGGTGAATCACAGGCTTGGTAGTTGTGTAAAGGATGATAATGGCTGGAGAATTGCAGCTGGATCAAGATGTGGCAGTCCACCTGCTAAGTAGCAAAGATGAACAAGAGCACATCAACCAAGTGCTTCATTCTGCAGTGGCTTCATAATTAATCTCAATCAAGATAACCTCCAAAGGCTTCAGAACTGGAATTTCCTTGTAGCTGTAAAATAAAAAAAAAAATAATAAAAAAAAAGGTGAAAAAGTAAGTTTTCCTGGCTTTAAAAGGATCAGTGAGCAATAATGCCCAAGACTGTATCTGAATTCTGTAATATTGCAGAGGAAGGTCACGTAGCAATGTTTGGACTGAAATTTAAACAGCCCATCATTTGGAAATCCCTGCATATAATGCCTCCATACTGGGACTGATTTAAAAAAGCTTGACACTAGCAATGTTAAACCTCAGAATGAGCTGGTTTCACTGGATTTTTAAATACCATTTCTTAAATAATGCATGCACAATAATTTTCACAAATATTTTCTCTATGGATCGTTCTACTAAGTTAGAACTAAAATAACTTGTCAATATTTATGGTACTCATACATGTCATGAAGAATTCTTTTAACTGTTATTGTCCATTCTGACAATAAAAACAAAATCAAGTCTAAAAATACTGTAAATTGTTTTTCTTATTATGGGACTTCTCCTTCTCAATATATTCTAGTTCTTTCTTTATTATATTTAAGGCAAAAGCAATAAAAAGCAATTGTTTTCATGAAAGATGTGACTTATATACATTCCTTCAAAATTGTATTCATGAAAACAATGCTCAGGAGATGGTTTCAAAAGCTACTATCATTACATAATTTCAAGAAACACACATCCTCTGTTTGGCTTAAATCCTGTACAGCTTGCAGATATTTACTTGATTTAACTTTACTGCTAATAGGCTTAAATGAGGTGTGTGCATGTGTGTGCACGTGTATGTGTGTGTAATATTCATTACTAATGAACATGGGCTTTTCTACTGCAACACTTGATTATAGAGAGCAATTATGCAAAGAGCATATGAGAAAGATTTTATACTTTTAATGTGAATATACAATAAACTGAAGGGAAAACATTTTCCCTGTGCTTGGTTCTGAATTGACATATTTTGAGGGATTCCCCAAATAGATAAATGGACAAATTATGAAGGAAAAAGTGGTAAAGGAAGGTTTGAAAGAATATTATTTAATTGCATCTAGGACTAGGCACCACCTTTTCTCTGGGTAGATCTGTAGTACATTACATAGGGCTAGCCTTTTGAAGAATCCATGGATATAGATAGAAGTTTGATACAATTTTAAAAATTGCCTAAATATTTAGGTCTCAGTGATTTTAATTGGAGCAGGTGTCTGAACTTCTTTTCAGAATCCTGCACATTGCATACCAGTGCTCTTTAAAATCTATCACTAGATAAAAATTTTGCATACCTTTCTTCATATGAGAAAATTATTTGAGTAGGTCCTATATATAAACATTCATCTTTTCAGAGCTGGGTCCTAGATTTTCATGTACAGTACATTTTATTAAGTGAGACAATATAAAATCTGTATTAAAAGCCAACAGATACTCATCTGATCCATAGCTCTTAGTAGACGAGCTGGGAGATCTTTGTATCAGCGTTGGGAGATCCTGGTAACGGGCAATAGGACGAGGGGAAATGGTCTGAAGTTGCACCAGGACAGGTTTAGGAAAAAAATTTTCACAGAAAGGGTTGTCAGGCACTGAAATGGGCAGACCAGGAAAGTGGTGGAGTCCCCATCCCTGGAGTTATTTAAAAGAGGGGTAGATGATGCGCTTAGGGACATGGTTTAGTGGTGGGATGGCAGGGTTAAGTTAACGGTTGGACTTGATGATCTTAAAGGTCTTTTCCAACCTAAATGATTCTATGATTCTATTATTTCCTCTGTACATTATTTATTAGTTGATCAGACATAAAATATAAACAGGAAAAGACATCTTTGTTATTTAGGATAGTGCAAATTTTAGCACCCATTATGAAAAAACAACTGGAATGTTATAATGTTTTATGATAAATAATTACCAAGTCTTCAGTTCTGGCCAGATCCTATTTGGTCAAGTTAGCCAATAAAAAAACATTAAGATTTGGATTCATCTTATAAATGCAAATGCCTACTGTATTGTCATCTGTGCATCTAGAGTCCATACGCTGCCTTTAAAATCGGTAGAGTTATGAACAAAACATCTTACTAGAACTGAGGGTGTAATTCATCTAATCCTGAATAGACTTCTAAAAAAGACTGTAGAATATTTCTGCCTATTTCTGTTCACTGACTACAAAAGTACATCCATGTGGCAAGGGTAGAAAAAAGGGTAGAAATTATATCTGATTTCTTCCTCTGACAGCAGTGGGCTACATTGCCCTAAAATAAATCTGTGACATGCATAATTAGCAGTGCTTCATGGAAGCATTTCTTTGTGATCTTGGTGCATTCCAGTTCCAGGTAAAACTCAACTGGACGGTTTTATTTTGTTTTATTTTAATCATTTACATATAGAAAATCCTTGTAACTGAATTTCTGGTCATGTGAGAAAGAACTCAGTTTATTAATTTTTATTTTTTAGGAATAAAGGACAATTCAGGAATAAGGAGAATTTATTATGGTATTATAATTCAGACTCTTCTTTTATAAAATCAAACCCTAACATTTGGGCCTAAAGTACCATGTTTGGCATTTTCTCTTTTAACTTAAAGGATACCCTTGCCAGGCAAGACAAATCACTCACTTCCAGATCCCAGTCAATTACTTCAAGAACTGCTGGAGAGTTTCACTTCTGAAGAATTAACTTTTTGGCTACCAGAGCTCTCAAAAGTGACAAATTGCCTAGCATGTAGCTTGAAAGATCATGTGGGAAAGTGAAATTTAGTGCTATTTATGATTTCCTCCCTGGAAAGAATTGATTTTATTTCATTGCCGTAGAAGCTGAACTGAACACCATATGTTCCAGGTTCAGCATTCACCACGTGCTCTTTTTATTAGCTCTAGGACTAGCATCAGACACTCTCACTGGAGCTTGACAATTATGTTTTTGTGGATTAGCTCTACCTTTTCATTGGTTCTAGATTAGACAGATAAAGGATAGCTCTTTTATATCATTCCCCTGGGGCTCCTGATGGGATTTATGAAGGTAGGTGCTTCAGACATCACATTCTTCAGGGCAGGAGCAAGGTCCTCTCAAGTGTTTGCAGGTAATTCCTATAGTGTTGATGGATATTGCAAACACAGTCACAGTATTAATCAAGAAACAAACATATTCAATTACTCAGTTTAGTTAATCACTTAATGTCCTAACATAAATAGTGGCTGAAAAAACAATAAAATCCCAAATCTGGTAAAAACAAACTCAAGCACTCAAACAATGTGTCAGAATTAAGCAATTGGTATTTAGCTTTTTAAACATGTCCATTATGACATGTTTTTGACTATACAGCAGCCCTCTCTGAAATAGAAATATTATAGACTGACATATCTCATGTGTTATCTCCCACCAACATCTGATGCGCCATGTTCAGAAACATACTTGATGATGATGACGGTGGTGATGACAGGATGGCATTTGGAAATAATTCTATCGAATGCTGTCTGAAAAAAATTACCCTTATTTTGTACATACAGTTGGCATTTTCATAAATTAAGCAAACACCTGCATGCACAAGCAGTCCTAGCTCGTATAAATGCAAAGTTTATGAGTTTGGACATCTGTGTTTGCTAACAGTTGTCACCATAATTTAGAGGGTCTTGGGAAGCGAAGGGTTATGGAATTAATCTTGACATATATTTCTGAAGATGAGGGTTTTTTTATGTAGACTGTCTGCTATATGTCAGCGTGTGTGTGTATATTTTATTAAAATGTACACTATATTAAGGCATAAACTTTTATATTTTATACCTGGATGTTATTTTTCTATTTGTACAGGTCCAAATTCAGGAAGACATTTAAATATTCATCGAAGATGCTTCCAGTTACTTCAGTTGCATACGTTAAAAGACTTTCCAAAACAAGGATACTTTTCTGAATCAGGGCCAGAAAGATACTTTTGTTAGCTATGCAGTTATTTCTTTCTACCAGTTGATACAATAAAGCATGCATATTTCCCTAAGGTCACACAAATGTTATTCTATAAAATCCAGTGATTTCATTGGCTGGTTAATTGATTTTCAGGGGAGAAGTAAGAAATGACCATTTCATTAACAAGCAGAGCTTAGCAGCCAGGATCCACTGGTTTGGCCGGGGGGGACAGAAAAACACACAGATGGAAGAATAAAAACCAAGCAAACAGAAAATATTGTAGCCAAAGGCTTCAGTCATTGTTCAAACTTCTCCAACCTGTACTTTAAGGTATTTTTAATCTTATCTCTTTTCATTTACAGTGGCAGTAAAGCAAATATATAAAATGCTACATTGGTAGGAGAACAGGTTGTTTTGTTTATGAAGTCAAAGTGAAATGTTGATTTACACTAAGAACATAAAGAAAGCAAAGGGGAGATGATTACAGCTTCACCTTGGCTGCTCAGATTCTAATAATCTTCTACATGTAATAAGACTGGGGAATGGAGAAGCCTTTTCCTGACAATGCTGGCAGCAGGATAACTTCTACACGCTATTGATTTTTCTTCATTGATTGTAATCTTCCTCTTCCTGAGCATCTGTCTTTGCTTCTCTGACATATTGAACACTGAATAGTCCCTGAGTAATTCTTGAACAGTTTGGGATCATTTTTATTTTCACAGGACAGTTGAGACCAATGGAGTGATTTATGTGTACTTTGGAAGGCAAAACAAAACAGTGCTGCTCTGGGAATAAATACGGACACAAAGATTTTTTTTTAAAAGAACATTCCCTCTCTTCCCTCCTCTCCAACCCTCCTTTACTTCCACACTCCAGTAATTTCATAAGTATCTGCCAAATCATGTAGAGGAGAACAGTAAAGCATAAACAGGTCTCACAGCTGTGATTTCAGCCATGATTGATGATGAAATACCACTGGAGGGATAGCAGGAAAATGAATATTTATTAATGATATAAAGTGCCACTGGTTTAAAATCCAAAGAGATCCATCATTTTATATCCATGGGATGTATGCATTGAAAGTGGAATATTCAATAAAAGGAGCCAAATACCTCAGTCAAAACATAAGTAATTCCAGTGGGCTGCTGATTGAATTCCTTTCTTAAAGTAAGCTAACCATAGTGGTTTTCATAAAGATTTTATTCCCACTTTAGCTACCATTAAGATTACATGAACAGTAGATCATGTAGACCTAGCCTAGGAAAAAATTGCAGTAGCAATAGTTTTAGCGTATTATAAAAACACATAGCTATGCCCAACTATCATCCATATAACACTAACATGCAATCATTTTCTGCAGAGGTAAAGACTCCACAATTGTTTGATGTGTAACAGTTGGCTTTTTCTGCCATGACTTCATTAGCTTTTATTTTATGAAGCTGATAGGTCAGATAACTTGTACCACACCGCTACAGGCAGCTTTGCATATTTTTTATTCACAGCAGAATTTTGCTCTGAATGATCCTAGTCTTTCATAAGTTAAATAAGGCAATTTCTGGCTTATCTGATATGCAAAAGAGATTTTTTTAATTTTGTTTTGCAAAAGAAAAAAAATTACAAAAAAAATCCTTGTGTCTTTCTCTTTTGAATGCGGGCCTGATTAGGAAGTATTGTCCTATGTTGATCCTTTTTTTTTTTTCTGATGTTTTTGCAGCATGTTATATGGGATGAGCTTGTTCAGACAATAAAAAATGTAGCTGCTCTGTTGACAGCAAAGGAGAAATTGACTGATGGAATTCAGCTGCATAATTTAACATACAGCTTTCAAGTCAGGCTGGAAGTTCCAGAATGTTAAACTTTGGCTAATGGATAGTGCTGAGAAAGGCAGGGTTCAGAGGAAGTCTAAAAATGGATCAAAAGCATACTCACGGCTAAAAATGCAAACAAAATATTTATTTACTTTGATTTGGGGAAAGAAAGAATAAAAACCCCAAGCATCTAATTGATACTGTTGGCATTTGGACAGTAAGAAAAAATGCACACAGTCTACCCAGCAAGAGGAGAATCATTACATAGTATAAAATTAAAAGCAAGTGACTGGACAACAAGTGATCTCTCCCCTTTTATCAACATCATCCTTACACAAACTCAAAAAAGCTTCACCAGATACGCAGGCCCTCAATGGAGAACCATGTGCATTTCTCACTGTATTTATTACTGTGTTACCTGGGCTTTAGGGTTGCCTCATTGATGATCCTGAAGGACAAGGGCAGGGAGTGGGGCAAAGAGATAGGAGAAGGGGAGAGAGCTTTCATAGCTAAATCCCTGGAGAACTGGATGACGTCTCTTGCTGCTCAGCACAAGGAGTAGCAGCTCCCACTGCCAAGATTTGTGAAGAAAGGCCTCGTGTCCCTTTCTGGGTCACAGCTGGAGAAAGAGTGCAGAAGTTAGGCTTGTTTAAATAAACATTTTAAAAAAGTTAAGGAGCTAAAAGGTTAAAAAGAATAAATTGTTGTAGCGCAACAAATTATTGTAAAAGCAAATGAGTTGTACACATTTTTGCTTGTCCTGAGTGCTGAGCCAGCATTTTGCCATCGCTGCCTTCCCAACGTATTCCCAGTAGCTGCAGTGTGCAGGGAAGGTTAGAAATATCTTTTCTGAAAAACAGCCTCTCCTGTGTGAAATACAGTATAAAGTTAGCACTCATTTTGGGAAGAATAATGACAGTGATCTGTGTTTTCATGTAAGGAGTTCAGAACATTTCCTTCAGGCAAGCAAACATATATTGCAAGCGTAGGTGAACTGAAAGACACAGAAATCAACTAATACTCATAATGACAAGGGTTTGGATTAATTTTGTCTAATGCTAGGGATGGGGTTCAGATTCTTCTTCAAACACCTGAGTCAGTTCTGCCTATATGGGCATCTGTTGCTATTTGAAATGCCCTAGAGTATCCTTTCTGCTTTCCCACTGCTTATCTGGATGGTTAATACAGCCTTTTCCAGCTCTAGTGGCTCTAGATGCCCAGGTGTGGCTCTTGCAGTTAGCTACATCAGGTAGCTACAGACCCCAGGGGCATTGCTCCTTTCTGGACCATCTTTGGCCCTTCTCCTATGTGTCCCATAATAGGTTTTGCACCTTCCTGCAGCCCCTTAAGCACCCCAAAGTAATTTCTACACAACCCCAAAGTCCTCTTCCCCTGCCTCCCATACTCAGCCCCGTACTCCTGTAGAACAACATCTCTTTTAGTACACAAAGCGTTCAGGAGGAGATAATCTCTCCCAGGAGTCATCTTGGTGGGGTTAAGACCAAGGACAACAAATGGAATCAAGGGTGATGACACAGCTAACTTTTAAGCCTTTAAAGTTACATAAACCAAATCCCATCCAAGGAGTCAATTGTACATTGGGGACTGGAACACGGGACTGTATTTGAGTCTGGCTGGGATTGGAGTAAACTTTCCCCATAGCAGCTCTCACAGTGCTGGGCTTTGTATTTATAGCTAGAATGGTGCTGATAACACATCAATGTTTTGGCTGCTGATGAGCAGTGCTTGCACAGCATCAAGCCTGTCTCTCCAGCTTCCCTACCCCCATCTCCCACAAGGCCAGTAGGCTAGATGCAGGCAAGAGTTTGTGAAGGGACATAGCCAGGACAGTGGACACAAACTGACCAAAGGGATATTCCATACCATACGATGTCATGCCCAGCAACAAAAGCTAAGAGGAAGTGGGAGGGGGACAGGGAAGGGGACATTTGTTTTTAAGGTGTTTGCCTTCTGAAGCAACCACTATGCGTACTGAGGTCCTGCCTCCCAGGAACTGGTTGTACATCACCTGCTGATGGGAAGTAGAAAATAAGTTTTTTTTGTTTTTCCTTGCTTCCGTGTATGGCCTTTGCTTTTCTTTATTAAACTGCCTTTATCTTAACCCATGAGTTTTTAATCTTATTTTCTCCCTCTGTCTCACTAAGGACAGAGAGTGAGTGAACAGCTTGCTGGGTACCTGCCAGCCAGCCAAGCTCAATCCACCACAAGGACAAACGGTCTTTGTCCAAGTCACATGATATGAAACAGAATTATTTGACATCTGAGGAAAGACTGTCATCAGTGTTTCTGGATTTTGGATCATGCATTGTCTTGACAATATAGGGTCAAAGAAAGAAAGAAATCAAGAAGGGCTTAGTACCAGAAATGCAAGCCTAACTTCGAAGGACTTTGACGCATACCTGAGTATTCAGTCAGGTTGAAACAAATTCAACTTCTCTGATCACCCTGCAACTGTCTAGCCCTGGAAGTACCTAAAGTTGCAAAAGAGTCTCCCTGGTCAGCCAGAATCTCCTTCACTTCCCTCATTGAACAGTAATTTGGAAAATTTGTTGAGCCCCACCACTATGTGCATCTCAGCTGAGGAACCTGGGGAGTTTGTGCAGAATGCATGAACTCAAGAAAAGGAAAAAGTTATGAATCTGTTTTTATAGTCACATGTCTCAGGGTTTTTTTAGATAGTGAGACATCGGTGTGGATCCTTGTGTATTTACAGCTGCATACGTAAGGAAGGTTAAGTCCCTTAAATTCTCCTATCTTAACTGTCTCCTCGAAATGTCCAGACTAGTTTGCTGCCCTTACAGTCTTAAAGCCCTTGCATTCTTGTCTGCAAACTTCAACAGGTAAGATGAAAGGAGATCCAGTCATTGTACTCTCAGGGACAGATAATAATATCTTTTCAGCATATTTTTAAGAGAGCAAAGTTATTAAAACAGAGACAAGAAGGACATAAACACCTATGTCTAGACAGCATGTACACCTCCAAGTGTGCCCCTTTCAAGTACCCTCTCATGTACCTGCAAAAAAGAGGCTGAAACTCCTTATTGATGTTGATAAGGCTTTCAAAAGGACCAGAGGGGTAAATGTTTCAAGGCATTTCAGCATTTCCAGAAATTTAAAAGAAAGAGAGCTGGGCAGTTGATCTGTAAGGGAAATGGATGCTCTAGAGGCTAAAGATCTGCAGTGTGAAATCAGAATGCTGAAGTATTTTTTAGCCTGTGCAAAAGATATCCAGCTATCTTGGGAAGACTTGCTTTGCTATACCTATATTTTCCCATCTATTAAAGCACCTATAATAGAAGTCAGCTAAAGACAAGTATAATATGCAGTAGGATGAAAGGTTTGAAAGTATTAATACTTTTTAAGCTCTAATGATGAAAATCTGGCTGATTTATTTCTTTTGCTTGCATATGGGTATGAAATATCAGATTCCAGTAAAGCACTGGTTAATAATATCAAAAATAAAGCAGCAGAGAAGTGGAAATAATGAAGCTGGTTAAGATTCTGTTGCTTCTCACAGGGGAAAAAATGGCTTTATTGTGATTCAAGCAGAGCTGCCAGATTTCAAGTATTTGATACTAGCAGGTAATGGGAAATTACCCAGGTTTTTCTTGTATTTCTGCTCCAGCATCTTAACTTGAGCACCCTACATCATTCTATTTCATGGGCTCTGACACTTGGTAAATGGGTTTAAAAACTTTTTAAAAGAAGGAAAAAAACCTATAAAGTCCTTTTGTTTTGAGTGATTATAATCACAATTTTCAGAAAACAGCATCCGTATCCTGGGCTGATGGTATGTTACAATGGCATGTCACATCTGGATATATCAACCATATAATATCGTTTGACTGGCGGCAGCATTGCCAATTCGAGCAAAGGCACCTCTGACTGAGGCAGCATTTCCAAACACATTTCTACTCCCAGCCTATAGCATGTGCACGGATGCCTCTTGGGTTCTGTATTGCTCCTTTGGCTGGTGCGGTGATCAAAATCAGGCTTCAGTATGGGAATATCCACACTGCTGCCAGGGCTTCTAGGATCAGAGCCTTGACAGATGTACCTAAGCTACCTTTAATCTAGATTTCTTGGGTAAGGTCCCTGGAATGAATGTATTAACTTATTCAGGTTTGGGCAGCCAGTATTAAAGTCACCAGTAAAGCTGTGAAAACTACTTGTACCCAAACCTGCTTGTGGATTTCTGGGAAATCTCCTCTCCATTCAGTGCTTGAGGGTTAAATATTGACACTTCTTCACCAGAAAATGAGTCCGATCTGACCAGTACAGCTCCCTGTATTTACCATGTCCCTTTTCTCTAGCACATTTCTTGCTGCATACTGGCTGCCTGCATTTGCTTTGAGGGCGGGTAAGGACCATTTGGGAGAACCATTCTTGGGAGGAACCAAACAAATATTCTTATAAACTGCAGAGGTCGCAACTACCTTTTAAAAAGAAAGCTTTAAACTATTTTCACTTTTATTTGTGAAGTTCACACAACGTAGTTAGTTCTGGATGCATGTTTTGTGTCACTGTAACCAAGACAGTGATTCCTGATGCCATGAAAAACTTATTGAAAAACTGTTCCCACAGTCTCTTGTTTAAGGAGTATTCAGTCAATGATTTAAGTATATTCAATAACAGTCTTCAACATAATCACATAGTCTTAAAATTTAGGAAGTATGTGGTCTGTTATTCCTTTAAGCGAGTAACTTAAATCAGTCCCAAAACCAGAATGAAACAATAGAATTTAAGTGACGGAAACAAATTGTGAAGAGTAAACACTCATGTTGAAAAGTCCTCGCTAATCCAGATGATGACAGATAAACAAGACCATTTGGTGTATGATGAATAAAGTCTGCATTCTAGCTCTTAATTAACACAGTGAAAATACAGGAAAGGTTGACATCTACTTGGGGTAAGATTCATCTCACCTAACTTTGGATACCTACAAAGCAGACGTCTACAACTAAATGGTTGTCTAGACTCCTTCTTTAGCTGATGGAGAGGAATAGACACTTCTAGAGATTTTTTCATTTCATTTTCTTTCCTACATTAGGATTAAATTAGCTGAGCTGTAGATGTGGCAATTTCTCTCCATCAGGTATGAAAGAAGCATATTCACTGGCATCATTGATGCAAATATCTGCACTGTAGGCATTTGTATTTAGCCAGATGAATCATGCTGACGGTGTCTGTATGATTTTAACTCTTCCTCATCCTTTCTGATGTAGACTTATTTTTACATGCATCGACATAAAATAAGATAATTTAATTTCAGAAAGGGGTATCCATGACAGTACACAAGGACCAAAATGAGCAGCACTTTAAAGGGGAGGATTCTGCACATTTCCCTGTTCCACAGTTCTTTCTGCTTCAGGCATCATAAAAACAGGAAATTACTATATTTTTTGACCTTCAGCTCTCCTAATTTTTATTACTAACAAATCAGATAGATGCAGTTAATACAGAAACAAAATGTATGTGCAATGTATTCCCAATCAAATTTGTAAATCTTGACATTTAAGGAAATTGCATTTCATTTCCATGCCACTGTTTTAAAAGCGCAGGTGAAATTTCTCTATTTTATTTTTAAATCAGAAGGCAAGACCTTGAAAATGTGTTTCAAACAAGGTTAGTTTTGCATCTAAATATGTAAAATAGCAAAAGCTGATATGACCTAAGGCAGCAAAAATGTGGGCTTCAGAGCTGAGACCTTGAAAATTAGTAAATGCCTGTGTTATAATTTCTAGATAAACCTTATTTTGACCAACTTATATGTGCATTATAAGTTAAGTCAGCATATTTTTAACTTTTCTTACATGATTTCATTCCTTATCCTTCATACATTGCATAGGATGGATATTGTGTTTCAAGGACATTGATAAATCTGCAATTTGCTAATTTTTAAGGAACTGGTCAGGAATTTTTAAGACAACCTGAGTATCTAACAATTCATTAAAAAATCCTATAAATTTTACTTAGTGGTGTCCAGGACCTCCAAGTTTCCTTAATGCCAGTGTGACAAGTATATACTCAGCCCACTCCTCCTCTGCTAAGCTCATGCCATATATACCTGTGCTTAAAGGACTGTCTGTAGTCATCATCATAACAAATCAATGAAAGATATTTTGATATTTTCTGGAATCCTCAGCTTTAAATTTTTGGCTGAATGCAGGGCATTTCCAGGACTTCAATTCTGGATGTTGGTGACAGCAGAGACTTATTGCTCTTCAGAAAGTGAGATGAGTCTCTCCCTGTCCCCTCCGATCAGCAGGGCCAAGCTAAAATGCTGCAGCTTTCTTCTTTCTGTATGATAAGTAGAGGTGGTTAATAAGAAGATGACAATTATAGCTACCTTATGGACAGATATTTTATTTTAATGCTTGTAATGTGGCCAGATGCCATGGCATAAATAACACAACAAACAAACAGCTATAACAGCACTAATGACCTTGTGAGACAGTTTGCAAAATGCAAGGAATTTAAGCTTGTTCCTATTCAGTCTTTTTAAGAAACTGCACTTACCTGTGAGGGAAGGGAGACAGCAAGTGTGTTCTTTAGAGGCACCAGGACCCTCATGGGATGTAAAAAATTATGCATAATGGAGCTGTCAGGAAATTTTCATATTTAGACAAGAAGTTGACATAGTTTGGGCTTTTTGCCAGTTCTTAGGAATTCTATCATTTAGAAGGTGAAAAGTATGTGGTTCTTTCTTTATATCCAAAGGCTTTCCTCCTTCTTGACCAAACATAACCCTTTACATTTTAACTCAGCTGGAAAAGAAAATCCAACACAGGGAGGACCAAGACATCCAGTAATTTTCCTGAGATGACAAAACCACAAAACTCTTGCTATCCTTCAAGCTCTGTGTGAAAGCAACAGCAGAAAAAAAAATGTCATGCACTTTTCATTACCAGTATGTTGCAGAAATGATTGATATTTTCATACTGTTTAGCCCTCACCCATCTACTTCAACTTTAAAGTAAAAGAAATATTGCCAGTACTTTTCATATTGAGGGGCAACTAGCAAAGGAATACCTTGGCTTGATAACTTCATGACGTGATGCTTCCATATGAAGTTTGAGAAGTCAAGGCATTTTCCTTGGGAGAGTGTGTATAGACAACCTGCCATTATGATTGATTGCATTCATGAAGCATTTCTGCCCTTGTCTCATTACTGAAGAATACATCCTTGGCTTCACGCAGCTCCTTTCCATTGGCTGGCACCTTTCTCCTTTAAAGAGATTCAAATCTGTTGCAGGTACTTTCAAGCAGTCTGAAATACTCTTATCCTCCTTCCCACTCTGTATTGGCCTGTGGGGACAGCAGTTGATGTACTGTGGTCCAGCAGTCCAGCAGTCCTGAACTGTACCATAAGATAGAGCTCGCTCTCTGCCTCGCCTTTGAAATAAAGGCCAAGCACTGTAAACACCAGTCCCTTCTCAAACATGTTGTTCATGTTTCAGCCACCAGCTCTGCCTCATGGTCCTTATCTAAAGAACACATATTTGGGATGGGCTTTACATGAACCTCTTCCACCTTCAAAAGAGATGCAAAGAAAGCCCTTAATCTGAATCTTCATGCAGTTAGAAGACATTAAACATATATGGAGCTAGTTGTAGCAACTGCTGAATAAAGGACCTTACTATATTTCCATTGTTTGTCTTTATGTGAATCACACATGCCTATTATTAATTCGTCTTCATAACACTATTTTTTCATACAAAAAGAAAGGATGATGTCATGCCACACAATTACGCCTCAGAGAAGACCTAGATTTATAGTCCTGTCACTAGGACATGTTCCTTTGGAGCTGTCTAATCCAGTATAACTAGAATCAGGAAATAAGATAGATCAATAGGACAAAATATGACCTAAAAGAAAACAGGATTACAGTCAGTTAGATTCAAGACTTTGGTTTGCCTAGGCTATTTAGGTCTTTCAAGAGGATATACACGGTTTTGAACCTTTCCTATTTATATAATGGCTTATGGTAGGATTTACAGTACTTCACTTAGTCTGACTCCTTGAATGATCCTGTGATGGTGGTACATGTGGCGCTACTGGTAAATGAACTGTAGCTGGAATGAGACCACTCCTGAAATATGGACAAAAAGGAAACTAGGACTTGGTATTACTACTGCCACTGGTTACACCAGCAGCTAAGAGAATACAAAACCAAAGGAAATATGGTAGCTATTGCTTTAAGGTGTCCAGAAATAACATTCCTTATATATGTTCTCTTCTGATGCTTCATTATATACAAGCAATTTAAATTGCTACTATTCATGTTTTCTGTACAATGTTAGTCTCTGATCTTTCTCTTCCTTGTGCAGTTGCTATCCTTCCCCTGATAAGGAGGTATGTGTTATAATTCTGTGTTTAATATATTTGCATTCTTTATAGCTCATGATTGGTAATTATATTTTTCGTATTAATAGAGTTCTTTCGTCTTTCAAACATTATCTCATTGGATTCCAGCAAATCCTTTTAGGCACACTGCAACTTCCAGACTTCTGTTACCTAATCTGTCTTCCTGGCTAGTTTTAAAGTAAGTATACTTTTTTTTTCTTTTTTTTTTCATTTTTTCTTTGCTGTATTTCTGGAGTGGTGAGGTATTTGAGATTGCACTTCCTCGAGGTAAGATACCATATCTATTTATCGACTTTTGCTTAATGATTGAGTTTTCTATTGACACAGCTTGTCGATACCTCATAGCTACAATTTCCTATCACATTTTTTGTCATGTGAATGTCCCTCTTGTGTACAATTAAGAAACCAAAGAATTATAGGCAATTGTAGGCAAGTATGTGAACTGTTGCAGGCTTCTCTGAAGGAACTTACATACGGTTTGGAGTCATTCATACGGTCTGCAGTTGCATGTTCTTGTAGGTTAATACTGTAGCAAGACCTTCTGGAAGTAACTACCATAAATAGACTGTTGGTGGAAAGAACTGAACACACCTACTGTCAGTGTGAGAGAAATAACCATTATAATTGGTGTTTTCTGGTCTGCACAACCCCTAGGAGCCAAGGACTTTCTTCTCAAAAGAATTCTGTAACAATTACACCCGAGGGCTGTGTGTATGTCATGACATAAAACATAGTCTGAATTAATTATTTAGTATGGTGCAGCCCACTTTGACTTATAAGCTATAAAAAGCCCGCCTGAGAGAGAATTAATTATTGCTGGAAATAACATATAATTACAATGTTGCAGGGAAAAGATAAGAATTAATGTGCCAGGTGTAAGTAGATTAGACCAGCTTGACAGAAATGAGCAACTAAAAAAGAATTTATAGATGAAAGCCTACAGCCATTGCACCCATAGTGACTGGAAAGCATTACCATGTGATGACTGCTTAGTGGCTTATGTGAAATGAGATATTGGCTTTAGACTCATTGCTCAGAGAGAGGTTTCTATGTCACAAATCTGACAACAAAATGGAGTGAATTGAACGTCTCATCAGAAAAACGAGGAGAGAAAAAGCTCAGAGGCTAAATTAAACTTATTTTCCTTCTTGAAATTATCTCCTTGGGTAGGAGTTGAGGAGAAAGGGGCTTTGTGGGGAAACACATTTCACTCTGTGTTTCTGTCCTTGTCCAATGGTGCAGGACTATGAACTCCAGAGTGGAGAGCCAGCTGCTTTTCATGAGGAAAAAAAGAAAAATGCTGCTTTATCCATGGTCTGACAAGTAGGGGGGAATGAAGAGGGAGAAAAAAAAAGAAGTTTGCACATGGCTTACCACTTTTCCTAATCATCTCATCTTTTTGTTTAAAAAGAAGCATTTATAATATTCTGCTTTTTGACACTACTTTGGTTTTGGCTGGGATAGAGTTAGTTTTCTTCATAGTACCTGCCATAGTGATGTGGTTTTGGATTTAGTATGAGAAGAATGTTGATAACACAATGATGGTTTAGTTGTTGCTAAATAGTGTTTACAACAGTCAAGGACTTTTCAGCTTCCCCTGCTCTGCCAGGTGCACAAGAAGTTGGGAGGGGGCACAGCCAGGACAGCTGACCCCAACTGACAAGGGATATTCCACACCATATAACGTTATGCTCAGCATATAAAGCTGGGGGAAGAAGAAGGAAGGGGGGGATTTTCAGAGTGATGGCATTTGTCTTCCCAAGGAGCCATTACGTGTGATGGAGCCCTGCTTTCTTGGAGATGGCTGAACACCTGCCTGCTGGTGGGAAATAAATTAATTCCTTGCTTTGCTTTGCTTTGCTTGCATGCATGGATTTTGCTCTCCCTATCAAACTGTCTTTATCTCAACCCATGAGTTTTCTCACTT
>NW_009260286.1:1612534-1635559 GCF_000687185.1 Egretta garzetta
GTGAGCAAGCAGCTGTGCGGTGCTAAGTTACCGGCCGGGGTTAAATCATGACAGACACCTAGGAGAGGTGGTTTTCCCAAGGATAACGCGTGTTTTCCATGGATTGAAGGCCGGTGTGAGAGAAGTGATCTTAACCCATCGTGTGGAGTCTAATCAGGAACACCAATACCTTGAATGAACATGGAACACAATTGTACCGATGGCTTTCTTGTACCTGGGATTACATGATGGCTTCACTAAGTCTTTACAGATAACTCAGAACTACATGAAACCAAGATTTTGAAGAATTTAAAGAAGTGTTGTGAAAGATGAAAGAAGAGTAGCTCAATAGAAAGTGTCTATGCAACAGTATGGGAAATGAATAGCTCATTGGAATAGGATAAACATCCCTCTAAGCATGCCTGATTCTGTCTGATAGATACAGGAATTGGGCAGAATTGTACATAATGTGTATTTTCGAATTGTTCAATTATTTGCGAAGAGTCAGTAGGCTCTGCACCTGGGTCCGTCTCCAGGATGAAATAAAAATGGAGAGCTTAATCTGCCCCCATTTTCTTCCCTAGCTTATCTGCAACGCTGTGTTTTGGGTTTTTTTCTTTTGGTGTTGTAATAGTGTTATATCAGGCACATGGCTAACACAGCAGCCGATCACAGCTACTCCAGGTTGCCTACCACTTGACACCTTTAGCTGTGTTAAGATTTAGGACTAGGATTCATAGTAGCTTCTCTAAGAAACCATAGTTTAGTAAGAACTGCACTAAAGGTACCCAATCACCACATCATTTTTACAGTTGCTAATAGATTTTAGATAAATTTGAAGCTTAATCTTAGTTTTTCAATAGACTTCTTTGGTTCACGATTTGCTAAGCGTATTTCAAGGACTGGCTAAAAAAAAAAGAGAAGATGTTATTTAAACCATCCATGTCACTGTTGATAGCTGTTTGTTCCCCTTCAAAAGCACATATTAGTGGTTTATAGAAAGTAGAATCATTCCATTCTATTTACAAAATTTGTCTGACTTTCATTCCATTTATGTGGAACTAAAATGAAGGCTTTCAGGAACATGATTTAGTAGAATAAAATGTACTGACTTTTTTTTTTTAAGTTTTAATGAAAAGACAGTCTGGCCTTGTGGTTTTGATTATAATTCCTTGGAGTTTTGGGGATATAAGCCTGAAATCAGTTAATCTTATGCTGATGTAAACCTACGTGAAGAGGACCTCTGGAGGTTTTCTTACCATTGCTTAATACTTAAATAACTAAAATGCTAATATACAGATCTAATTTTTGGTTGATTGCCTCACAGAGATTGCTAGATGTAATGCACTTTACAGCATGAATCGATCCATTGTTTTGATTTCAACTGTATTGGTCCATGCATAATTACGATTGATTCTTGTGAGCATTCACAAATTCACATAATGAAGAGTTTAGTATAGCAATAGAATCAATACAGAATAAAGCTTTATCAATGTTATTTAAGACTTTACAATTAAAATCACAAAAATATCTCAGAGAAGTTAATGTTTCAGTGTCCACATTAACATTCCCCAGTTGCTGTTTCATTGGCATTCATTTTATAACAGGAAGAGACAAGAATATAAATAAGAAGAAAACCAATATATGTTCATGCCTACATCCACATGGCAGTGTCCTAATTGCCACTCTCATAGAGACAATTGAGTTGGTGGTAAAGTTTGCAACAACACTGTTGTTCAGGCTTGAAAGGAAAAATACCTGATGACAAGAACCCAGGATCCATATGGATGATCATAGCTGGTCTTGTGCTACATCGCCAGTTAAGACCATGCTGCTATTCAATAGCCATCTTGGTTGACTAGGACATACTTGGGTGAGTCTCTATCATTTGCATTGTGTACGTGGATTATATAGCCTCTACATATAGCCTGTATGTATAGGCTGTATCAGTATTGTGTCCAAGGGTCAAGCCTTGGAATTTGATTTTCTGTACTATCAAAAGATTACAATAGTCTCTGACGTGTTTTGGTTTGTGCAACCTGCATTTCTCCAAGCATTTCCAAGCCACAGTGCAAAAGTCAGAGCAGGCCAGGAACGAGTCACACTGGGTATTTTCTAGTGGCTCTCATATTTGGTAGGCTGGGAGAATTCAGTAATGCAGATGTGGATTGTTCTATGCCCGGTTTCTGCAATGCCATAAGCATGTTGTTTTATTAGCATAGCTGTAGAATAGCTAATTACCATCCAGTTTGGCTTTCCTATCTTTACCTTTTGTCGCACTTAGGTTTGGATTTTGCATCTGTATATGTTTTGTGAAGCAGGACGTTTTGTTTCCTCTGTAATTTTCTGTTCCAAAAGGGACAATTTAAAAAAAAAAAAACAAAAAACAACAAAACCAACCAAACAAACAAGAGGAAAGTGTAGAAAAGGCCCTGTGCTTAAGCATGTTTCACCAAAATAAGAACACATGACAGGAAGGTCTTTTTTGATCATCAGTTCCAGCCCCCTGCTGCCACTGGCACAGACGTACAATCCCTCCCATAAACTGATCAGGCTTCAATGATTGCAGTTAGTCTCTAAAGACCTCAGCTCATTGAGTTGAATAGGTCAGCTTCCCGTCTCGTCACTGTCAATATGTGACAAGACTGCTTTCCGAAAGTTTCCAACATAAAAGGAGGAGGGGAGGAAGGAGGGTAAGCACACATTTTAAAATGGAAGATTGATTTTGCAGATTAGCACGATTCTGGGAAGACACTGGCAGGTTTCTTCCGTAACCACAATTATTTTTTTGCTAATCATATCAGTGGTATTTGGGGATGGATTTTGTAATACATACTTTGATGAATCACAGTATGTTCTTTTCACATAAAAGCAAAAGGCTGAAAACAATCAGCTCCTGTAAAATCAGATACAATTTTGAAACTCTCTAATGATAGTCAAACGAGAGGTCGGACTCCTCTTCAAAATCTGGGAGCTTCAAAATGTGACTGAGAAGTGATATAGGTGTGTACCTATGGTTTGTATTTATAGTGTTAAGAACCAGGTATATTGTGATCGTAACAATACTGAGCATCCTGGTAAAATGAGGTTTACTCTGTTCTTCCATTTCCTTTGGCATCTGCTTATGGCCATGGTGGGAGATGGGATATTGAGCTGTATGGACCTTGGACTTGACCAAGCGAGACTATTCTTATGTTCTTCTCTACTTTTATTAAATTCTGCTAAAAATCTAATCACGTTCTCACTGCACAATGACATTTTCTCATTTATTACTTAATTTGAAATTGCTTCTAACTTTCAGGAAACATTTTTTTCTACTCCTAGTCTCTAAATGAAGATGTTAGAGTGCTTGGTTCAGTTTAAGATTAAGAAATCTAAATTTAGTTATCTAGCATAGATGTCTACTGTTGCACTAGGTATCTATGATCCTGTTACAATCAATGAAGACCTAGTCAATACAGATCATAGAGTCTCTCCAGCTCCCTGGTCTTTATAGATTGCATTGATTACATCTCCATTAATGATAATGGGAGCTTATAGAATGATCTTGGTTCAGTTTCCTAAACATAGGTGTCTAATACTGTTTGAGATGCACTACTGTATCCCCTGGCAGCTGACTGCTGCTTCAAAAGGATGCACATCTCCTCCAGCAGGTCCTTTGTCAGATCTACGAGCCCATTTGTGGGTGTCTTGAATAAACCAGATGGTTTGAAAAAGGCAGTGCATGCCTGTGTTAAGGCAGTAGAACTGAGCCCGTTGTGCACAGGTGGAAACCTGAATTTAGTAGGATAATGAGAATTTCACCACAGATTTTATTGCCTATAGGCTGATATTGCTGCTCACAATTCAGGAAAATTCCTTAATGTGAAGTGAAAAATATACCAGTACTTCCTGGGTGCTGAATGAAATCTGAGATTTCATTTCCTCAGTTCTTTGTGTGTCTGCAGTTCTGTCATAGTAGGAGAGTGATAATGAAGGTAAATGAAAAATGAAGACTAAGAAGGACTTGGTGCATATGTTGTCTTGCTGCTTCATTTAACTGTTTCTTTTTTCATGTATTATGTTTGCCTGGGGGTTTTAACTGACAGGGCAAGCGACTACTCTCATACATTTAGATTTTCCCCAAATACTAGACCCAGAAGCGTTTTAAATAAATAGTTTCAGTATGTGTTCAAAACCATAATAATTTACATATTACCCCTCAGCAGAAGACCACCTGAAGCACTGTGTTGACAACAAGCCTGGTATTCAAATATAAGTTGAAGTCCAATAGTGGCAACCTTAGCATTTGGGAAATGAGAATCAGGAACCCTGGAACTGTGTTACAGAATCAAGGATCTTATTACTTATCTTCTTGTCCAGCATCTGCACCACGCACCTCTGCCACATTTGCAATCTTCTCTGCAGCCAGAGGATTGAAACTGAAACACACAGACACACACAACAGAAAGGAATGTGAGATTCCACATTGCTGGTTTCTATAGGAATGGAGGATTTAGGTTAGAAAAAGACAATTGCTATGAATATTACATTAAATTTGCAGGATTTCATGACACCTCTGGTTGCCCAGCTCTGTCTTGGGGAATACAAATGAGTATTCATTCCAGCTGAAGCCCCTGTGGCCATCTTCACTGGTCCAGCTGAGGAATTTCTATACTTAATCATAACACATGTCATACATTTTGTTTCCCAACTGACAAACCTAGAGACTCTAACAAAGACTTTCCCTATGAAGCCAAGGAACTTCATGCAAATACAATCCCTTGTATGTGTGGGACTTTTAAGACCTGAACCTGAAAATTTAACAAATAGAACTGGTTTTGCTTTCCATTGCCATTGTAAAAAGTACTTATTTTTTCAGAAAGTTCCTAACAGAGGCTGAGAAAGCCATCCCAAAGTTTTTGAATGCATTTAAGCCCAGAGACTTTTCACTAAGGGAAGGGACAGTTGAGTTGCATTTTCTAGTCCACCTTACTACTGAACGGTGGAGGGAAAAAACGATAACTTCACAGGTGGCAATGGCCTGTTATCCTCGAGATATGAACTCAAGCATTAAGAACAGCAGTTTTAGAAATGATGCAGGTTTAGTTACTTGAAAAGTAGAAGAGATTCTGTCAAAGTGCAAAAGCCAGAGGGTTTGCTGCTCTCACACCATCCAAGTAGAATTTTTTTATAGAATCATAGAATGTTCTGCATTGGAAGGGACCCCTAGAGGTCAACCAGTCCAACCCCCCTGCAGTGAGAAGGGACACCGCTAACTAGATGAGGTTGCTTAGAGCCCCATCCAACCTGGTCTTGAATGTTTCCAGGGATGGGGCCTCCACCACCTCTCTAGGCAACCCATTCCAGTATTTCATGACCCTCATCGTAAAGAATTTCTCCTTATATCTTTCTCTTAATCTGAAAACTGACCTTTCAGTCCAAATAAAAAAGTGGGAAATGTCCACCTCAAAGCCTATTTGCCTTATAGAAGTCTAATTCTTCTCTTTAAAATGAAAATGCTTCCTTACAAAAGCTAAAAGGCAACAGAAGTGGTACTAGATACCTCTAGAGAGAGATGAGCCAAGATACACATTCAGATCAATAAGGTGAGTCCTTATAATAATCTTCCTTTTGATATTGGGTCATGACAGTATTTCAGACTAACCTGCATCCTGCTGGTGGGAATGAATCTACCTGGTAAATGATGAAATAAAAATACAGAAATATCTGCAAAGAGGGGGATCTATCAGCAGACTCTGCCTCTGACAGTATCCAGTGCCAGCTGTTTCCACCAGGATCCAGACAAAAGACAGCTAGAAGCCAGTCCTCAGGACACTTTTCTACTTATGTCATGGTAGTCAAAGACTGTAAACAGATTAATTAGGATTTAAACTACTACCAAAACTCGCATTCATGTTTTAAAAACTTATAAGAAAAATCAGAGTTAGAGTAGAAAAATGATTATTACATATTTTTCTGCCCTTCCATGTAGAAGAATTCAAGCTTTGCTCCAGGTTGACACAAAGAACCACATTTAATTGGTCCAGTCAGAAGCAGGTAGCCAGTCATTAAGATCTATCTTGTCACAACATTTTCTGGGTTGTTAGGACTGGCACATCCTGGGCATCCTGGTCCACTGTACTGCCAAGTGTGGGACAGACTATTGACTGTAACTCTGACTGTTCTTATTTTCTAGATTAAATGTCCATTCCTACTAAGCTCTTAATCTCAATGTGGATATGGCCAGTTTAGCAGTGTATTTGTAAAGAGTTGACACCGGTAGACAGGAGGATGTGATGTCTTCATCAACAGTAGACATAATATTTCTGGCAACTACTGATCAGTGTGGGTTTGTGACAGAAAATGTATGGAGAGGACTGTGGGAAATAATGGCTGCAAACTCTCTCATGGGCTTAGAAGCAAAAGCTGAGAAAAGTGTTAATAGAAATGGAGGTATGATCAGAACAGATAGGAAATTAGATAAAGCAGCCACTCCTTTCAGAAACTCCTGTGCATTCATTATTTTTTTTTTAACCAGCTCAGCGAAAAATATGGCAGGTAATGTAGTAAAATGTGCCTTTTGTAAATAACAAAACAAGCAGCATTAACATCAGTTTAAATCTCCTTAACCAGCTGCAGCCCCAGTAATTTTTCTGAAGAGGTAGCTGAGAGGGTCACTCTGAAACCCTTATATTGATGACTTGGATCTCCTGCTTCCAGGAGTTCACAGATCCTTGCTGATCCCTTCCCAAACAGTCCAGCTCCCAGTAGAAGGGAGACTGTGATAAACAGCCCTTGCTTTGTCTCAGCAGGACCTCATCTCTGCTGTTGAACTGAGGTCGCAGCACTTCTCATGAGATGCCTAACTGGAATCTGTGTGGAAGCACTGTCACACTGTGGGATGAATCTTTCTGGAAAATTGCCTAACTGGTTCAAACTAGAATCATCTCTGTTGAGTTTGAACACAAACCTATTTTTCTGGAAATGTTACACCGCATACAACAACACATAAATTCATTTGTACAGAATAAGGAGGAAGGGACAATTAATTAATTAGCTAGTGGTTATAAATAAGTCTACAGGTGAGCCGAAAGGACAAAACGGGAAGTCTTGACCCTAGGACTCTTTTCTACACACTGTTTCACACATGTTTTTCCTTGTCTGGATTTCTATCTGGCCTTCTTTTCAGCTGAGTTTTTCGGCATTTGGCTTGAACACACTGTGAATTTTGCACAAGTGGATGGATATGATCCACAGAGAGGAGCACTATATGCACATTGCTAAGACTTCCCCCACAAAGAGGAATTGTGCAGTATTTGACAAGTTTGCCCCACGGTGCCAGTATTTTTTTCTTATACACTTCTGTATGAGATCACTTTGTGAGGAAGAGGTGGAGAGAGGCAACTCTGAAAAGCAATAAACTATGGCGCGATAATGACAGGAGAAACAGAGGAGTGGGTGGAGGAGGCTTTTTCACTCTTCAGACGTGAGACTTCTCCTTTAAGGTGTGTACTGCTGTTGGATAAAGAGACAAACTTGCAGTGATGTGTCTGTCAGCACTGCTTAGCATGAAGGAGCAAGGTAGAAATTGCACAAGAGTCTATTACCGTTGCCTTCCAGGTAGGCTGTAGCAGAGAAAGCGTGCAAAGGAAGAGCTGCAGTTTACAGTCACAGTTTGGCAGCTATTCCCGGCCTGTCTTTACGTATTTAAAATTCTTTTCAGTACAAACATATGAAGGATTGCTCTCTCTTCCTTGCCACTGTGACAGTTCATTTAAGGGGACAAAGAAAAAAAATCGTAAATAAATGATGTGTTCTGCTCTGTATCCATTTTAAATGCTGGGTGTTTTATTTCTTCTCCTTTACGTATGCATGCATCTCACATATTTTTAAAATGTTATTTTTATTAAGAGAAAAATTGAATCATTCTATAAACCTGGACTATATGCCTGTTAACAACGTGCTCCTTTCTGTTTACTCATTAACCCTGCCCTTCTCCCCATCTGTTCCCATTGCTGTCAATAACGAACACACCTTTGTACTCCAGTGCTCTTAGAAAGGTAGATCCTGTGAAGCTACAGACTGCAGCCCCTCATCCTGTGAAGCTACAGACTGCAGCCCCTCAGTAGAGATGACCGTCTACTTATCAAAGGGTGAAGCTTTATGCATAAAGGTAACTTTCATTGGCTTTTTGTGTTGCAGTCTATACTGTAGCTCCGAAAGAGGCAACCGTGGCCGAAGCGGTGCTGATTACTGGATTTCACATTGCTGTTGCTGAAGGAGTGACTTCCTACCCTCAACCTACATATACGTCTCTGAGAAGGACACAGGAGATTAGAGATCACTTCTCAATTTGACTCAGATGCGGTATGGAAAGAGGAAAGTACCTTTGGTCATTGCCTCTCTTTCTTTTGCTCATCAGTGTCTGTTGCAGTCTGGCCTTTAGAGCACTTTGGGGAATTTTGTCGTTGGCTCTGGTAGGAGCCCAGTAGTATTTCATTAAGACACTGACAAATGGAAAGACATTATTTTACATTCTTATTGCTATTATGAATGACATATAAAATAATGTAATAGAATTAATGCATTTCTAATAAATTTGATAGACTTAGTACTATTTAATGCTTATGGCAGGTATAAAACATTGAGGGTTTTTTTGTTATTTTACACTGAATTTAGGGGGAAAAGATGAGTTTTTTGGAATGAGTGAATTTTAAAGCTTAAAAGAATGAAGAAGAAAATTAAATCTAGCTAATAGAGTCATTTCTGAATAAGCCTTAAACAGCACGTATGAGGTGACTTGACTGGTGAGCAATGTCTGGGTGACATTATGATTCAATACCTTCCCTTTTTTGGCTTGATCTCATGCTTTTCTCCACTGAATCTCACTACAGGATACTTGGCAAACAGATAAACTCCGGGTTCAATGATCTGCTGTGAAGAAGGTGTGCCTTTGCATTTCTGCACCAGCTGCTGATGGAGGCAAAATTATGCCAAACCGCTAGAAATTTTTCTACATTGGTAAAAATATGGTATTCAAGGCCTATTAGAACCAAACATTTGTATGAGAAGGTTGAAGCCTCGCTAGAAGCTAAGAATTTACTTATTTGGTTAAATCAAAAGGCTTTCCAGATTAATACCCAAATAAATAATGTATGGAAGCAGAAAGTAGCTAGCATCTCTTACATTTAGGGCTCTTAGTTGTGTTCTGAAAGGGTTACACTGGGGGGAAAGAATGAATATTGCCTTAAATGTAATGCTCTTCCTGTCCAAGAAAGAGACACAGCCGCATTTTTTGATTCTGGGTAACGGTCGCTCACAGAATTGCAGCACCGTTTAGGTTGGACGGGATGTCTTCAGAACACCTAGCCCAATCTACTTCTTTGAGGGTAAATTGCATTTTCCAAGTGAGACAAATGGAGAACATATGCCAGGGCAAAACACCCCATTTTTACCTCAGTTTCCCCTGAATTCTTAAAAGGACAATACACAGAAATTTCTGTTCTTGACAGCATGGCTGTTCATACTATAAATATGCTTTTTTTGGTCCTTTCATAATTTCATGGCTTTCTGGGTAAGTGTGAAATTTCATTTCTTGTGAGTTAAGATGATTTGTGATTCAGATCAAGCTGGTGAGTATTCTTTAAATAATTTCTTATGACTGGCTATGGGAAAATAAAGCATGTCATAGACCATTTTTCTTCTATCCAAATAATAACCAGCTTCTTCCCTCACTACTAGTTGATCAGTAATCACGATTTTTATGAACCCACCCTTCATATTCTGGAACAATAGGATATGTGTCCTCTCACTCCCATCCTTCCTGTGGTGTGCTAGCACACAGGTCAAATACCAGTCTATGATACAGCAATTGCATTTCTGGATTGCTATGTAGACATATGTTAAGAAGCCCTAGGGTACAATGAACCCTAACTGGATGGAGAATCCAAATGCAGAAAGTTAATTTAAAACATGGCCAGCTTTCTGCCTCAAAACAGAGAGCAATTCTTCCATCAATTTATCATAATATTTATATAGCCTCTAATACTCTACTAGTTGATTACTTCACAGTCTTTGAAGAAATTATACCCACAACACCTTTCTAAGGTAGGAAAACATTATTATAGCCATTTTTTAGGTAGGATAGCAAGGCACAGACATGTGAAGGCTATATTTTTAGAGAGTGCTAGGCACATAAAAGAAGAGAACAGGTGCCAAGCTGAATATTTAGCAACAGCTAAGTAATACCAAAATCCCATCAGGAGCCTATCGTCATTATTAAATGCCCAAATACCTCCAAAATTCTGTCCCATAGCCACTGTGCCATATGCCAATACACTACAAGAAGGAATGTATCCTTTTTTAGCAGGCAGCTTTCCTTAATTGATCTGATACTTTCACTGCAAAATTGAAACAAATTAGTTTATCTGTTTTTAATTCCCTCTCAACCCCCCTTCCTGAGTACTTTAAATGTCACTATTTCCACTGGAACTGAAGGTGTGCTGAATAGCATGTCCTGCACAGAAATATGATACTCTCTCTTCAATGTTTGGCAACTAGTATCTATTAATTAAGAATCCATCATTTGTACTCTGTAATTATATTTATTAAACCCTAACTCATATCCTAACTATAATTAGTTCCTGCTAATTAATTTTATCAAATCCCTCTAGATTCATATCTTAAGTAAATATTGAGTAGCCCTACACTAATTATTTCAATCAACGTGGAGTGCATTTCAAATGACTGTGAATAGTTTCTATTAATTAAATTTAATATAAAATAAAATTTCTATATAATAAATTTATAAATGTTAAGATTTTAAGACAAAAGAGAATAAAAGAGTGGTATAATGTTAAATACTCATTTACATATTAGATCAGGTTAAATAAGACAGTTCTGTCCAAGTCAAAATTTCTATATAGGAAAACAAAGTGGGTTTTATAGGAGAAATATGTGAAAAAGTATGACTTAGTACTATAATAATGTACCTTGAAAGGTTTTTCCGTATCCCTTGAAGAATATGGGACTCCCTAGAATTTAAAAAAATCTAATTTAATTTTTAAAATTGTGTGAAATCACGTAATGTTTATGGAAGAAACTTTGCAAGTAAAGATAGAGCATGACAGTGGAACAGGAGCATATGTGTGGTTCAGGTGCATTGTTTTGGTCAGAATGAACTGGAAGAAGCATCCTTACCCACCGATACTGAGGGATGACCTGCTTGATTACCTTGCTATTGACAATTCAACTTGGTCTATACAGCAAATGAAATTATGGTGTTAATTTGGGTTGCTTGAAGCAAAATGGTTGAAAATTAGGTAGCAACAGGAAGTTGGAATTCAGATCATAGCCATATTGGACTCAGTGGGGTATCCTTGACCTCTAGCTGGAAGGTAATGTGTATCCTGTAGGTCCTGTCTTGTATCTTCCATCCATCTGCAGATGTCTCAGGTATCCCAAGGTATCTAAAATGGTCCTTCACTTAGGCTGCTGCAACCCACCAAAAGTTTCTAGGGCAACCTAGGCTGCAACTCAAGCTACTCACTGGAGTTAAAACTCTAAAGGGTTTTTGTCAATGCTTTAATCCAAGTGAGCTATATGCCATATCTGTCCATTTATACACGAGGGTTAGAAAACTTCTAAGATATTCTAGATCTCTGCTGTTCCAGAAAGAGACAGGCAGAGGGGCATTCATCTCTCCTAATTTTAGAAGTGCATGCTGCACCTTCCGTTCTTCTTCCTCTAAATGAAACAAGCACTTTCATCTGCTCTGTTCTAGACAACAACTATAGAACAGGAAGAATCACATCCTAGAAGTGTTTATTTCTTTCTGCTGCCTCTAAATGGAGGTGGGATGACAATCTCAGAGAGCAGCATTTCTGATGTAGATGCCTGCCTTTGATAACATTACTCTTGCCTGTTGAGACTGTGGAGGCTTTGAGAAATGTTGAGCAAAATAAGAATGGAAATAACTTGGTTTCGTCTCCTGTTTTGGCTTCCTGGAACTACACCTTTCATAAAATTTAGTGACTGGGGAGAAGACCCTGTATTATTTAAGGATGACAGTTCGCTGTCATGGGCTGCTACAGAAGTTGTGACAAAGGGAAAAGAGATCTCAACTCTGTAGCTGTAGTGGGTTGGTCTTGATTTCAACTACTATAACGCAGGTCAAGTGTGTAAAGTAACTTCCATCTGTGGATATTTGATTTTAATTAGTAAAAATTACAAGCAAGCAGAAGTTAAATCCTAATTCAAGCAGGAATATGTGGCACTATGATTCAGATGTATTACACTACCTCATTTTAATATTTCACTTCATAATTTACGGTATCACCTCCTAATTGACAGTATTACAGTCATTTTGTTGCAGAGATCATGAGAACACTGCACAGGTTTTTTTTAAGTTTACAGAGAACCTCAAATATGTGTTTCATTTTTTTAATTTAACTTTTATTTAAAAATGTATACACACATACATAAAGGTTTACCTATTGTTGCCTTTTTTTGTATCATTCTGCATATTGATATTAACGGTTCATTTTTCATATGCTGTTTGATACCACCTTACCACTCCAAAGTTACTCCTGGGAAACATTTACAGGTTTATATGATAGACGTCCCATTAGTAAAACTTCTGATGTCATATATTTTCACAGACTTTAGATTTCCTAAAGCTGCTTCTGTTTTGAGCTCAGTAACATGTGCTTGTATAAAATATTTATTTTCCAGAAAGATATGCAATCTTATTTTTGAAAGTATCAACAGATGGTGAGTCCACCTCCTCTCTCAATAGTTTGTTCCAGTGGTTTATCATTTATGCCATATGCTTAAAATTATTGCCACATTTCCCATCTGATTTTGTCTGACTTCAATACAGCTACATTAATTTCCTTGCCAGTCAGTTGTTTACCCATCTCCAGGCCTTTTGGGTCATTCAGGGAGAATCCATATTGTCTTTCACACTTGAGGTGTGTCTGGTTGCCTGCAACCATCTTCTGCTCCAGCAAGCAAGAGCTAGTCAGCCTAGTATCAGTGAACAACTTTGCTTTTATCAGTTTCAGCAGTCTCTGCTTTGTTGGCTGCTTTACTTAATTGGTTATTGCTTTTGATTTTCTAGCTCTTTGTCTGTCCTTCAGTTGCTTTCATTCTCCAAATGCTCATATTTATACTGTCTCTGCTTCATTCATCCTTATCATATGTGGGTCTGTCTCTCCCACTTTCCTTTTTGTTCCAATCTATCTATGTTATAAAAGTCTTAATTTCTTCCTGTTAGCACCGCATTCAATATGCAATGGAAAAAATCAGGCTGCACAGAAGTACCTGAGAGATACTGACTGTTACTCATTCCTTTCCCTCTACATTACTCCTATATCCCCATTTTTTGGTACAAATTTTCCTCCCTTACATTTAGCTATGAGTTTTCTGGATCTGTTATTTATTTGCTAGCTGAAGAGTTTGGTCAATTTGTGGATATTAGGTAAAAAAAAAACCCCAAACCAAGACAACAACGTAAACCAGATTAAGACATAATAATTTAATTTTCCTTGGGTAGTGACAAACATTTTCAGAAGCTCAATCTCTAGGCAGAAAACATTTGGTTTTCTTAATGGTTGGTCAAACCCCTTAGGATTTCTTCAGACATTTGGTCCTTTTTCTTTCACTGATGTTAAATCTGGGAGCCCATCCAAGAGTTGCTGTCCTGAAGAAGAGGAGGTGGAGGAGGAAGATTGTGATCCATATGAAAAGAAGTGTGAAAAAAATGACAGCAGTCTTGCTGGCAAAGCTTCTGGTGACCAGTTCTTTCACACCCAGAATTTTTCAGCTTTTTCACAGCCATTTTTTGATGAGTACTCTGATATGAGCACATACGGAAATCTTTTCTTCTTTGCTAGCCATCTCTGACACATTGCTGGCAATGTTGCCCACTGACTGCAGTACTATTTTAGGTCACTCTAACCTTGTAAGTAAGGAAGTCAAAGCATTTTGGAGGAACACACAGTCAGAAATGTTTCCTAAAATAGTCCCTTTTTTTGTGTCTACAACTGATAATTCTGTTACAATAGTGTCATCAACCACTTTGAATGGCTGTGGTCTGCAATGCTTTTTCCATGTCATATCACCTTCCCTTCACCAAAGGCAACCCTACCAAGACGGACTGTCAGTTTGAAACAAGCACTACTTTTCTTCGGTAGTGTCAGGACAGTGTATTATTTTCCTTCCCTTATTGATCCACTATCTTTTTATAGTAATCAGGTTACAAAGTGCTGCCTTTGTCCATTACAAAATTATTTTGGCATATAACAAATAATTAGCAAAAATATCACTAGTGAAGGAGGAAAGCCTATTGAATGTCAGTTCACATATACAACAAAGACTCTGGAATTCCCCCTGGTCTGACAAACTTTGGAAAACTACCAGAGTGATGCTGAATTTTACACAGAACCTGAAATTGTCTAAGGCTTGAGAAATGGGAGGGCTGTGCTAAAGATATGTGCAGAAAAGTGATGAATTTGCATAGAAGGTATTTGCATATTTCCAAGGAGGGCGAAACATATGCAGTTCTGGCATAATGCAAAAGGACTTTCTTGTGCACTTAAGTAACGTACTCACCCTGGCTCCTCCACCTACATGCAAATGTGGGTATGGATGTGTTTGTTGCAGGACCATTTGAAAGCTTAGTGAAATAGATTCTTTCCTTCTTTCTTTAAGCAAAAATAGATTATTTTGATAGTACCAGGAACCATGCTGAAGCCTGAAGAACAAGAAGTCTCTGCCTGCTTGCTGATGGCTGAAGTGAAAATTGCACAGGGAAAACTTGTTGCTCACACTTATTGTCCTTTTTTTCCCCAGCCTGCTGGATTACACATACTCTGGATTGTCAAAGGAAAAAACCAAACTGATCTATTCCATGTTCTCACTGCACCTGAAATGGAATTTCAGCAGTGCGTTACTGTTTGAACAGATAGGATATAATCAATTACTCCTCTCCTCCAAAGAAGAAAAAAATTGCAATATTAGTTAACACATGGCACAGCAGCTCTGACTAATATTATATTTAGCTTGCTGCTTGTCTCTTAATTATGATTACTGTTCAGCACATTTCCTTAACAGTTCCTTGGGCCATCGGATATGCAATGCAGCCCTTCTCGTAGCATCTGCCCATGTCACACAAACCCCCATCTCCTTCTGTACTCCTACCTTTTAAATTATAATGAGACTGCAGTAAGTAAAAAGGATTAGTGGAGCATTTCCTGCATAGCAGTGAGCCTCTTCCTGACCTAATGCTCACAGACTTGTTTGTGTCCTTGTCCCTCCCAATGCTCTGCTCATGGTAGGCTGCATATGGCGCAGATGTTTCTCTCGTGCTATTACATGGCTATTTTCAACCTGTTTCTCAGAACAGATGTTCCCATGTGCGTTCTCCCTCTTTCCTCTGCTGTCACTCTCTCTGTACAAATAGCTGTGTGCATTTCTGCAGTCCTGGTTTGTGGAGAGAATGAAAATCAATACCAGTGACAGTATTTTCCTTTCCAGGCTGCTCTGTAATGGGGCATGTGAGCATGGTCTTCTTTTAGTCTTTCTCTCACCACTAGCAAGATCCTTCAGCTCTTGATTCATCTGTTTTTAACCCATTTTGTTCATTGCATGGGACAGTATTTGGAAGTGCCATGTGTTTTATAATACAGAAAGCTATCTCCTTCAATGTGCTGTCTAGTGGTTGCTCCTTCTTTCTAACCACAAACGGCAGTGTAAATTCAACAGTATGTATTCTGGGATTTACTCTAAAGAGAGAAGCAGCACAGTAATAAAATCTCATCTCCTGCCATCTGTCTCCTGCATATTTCTTTACAGTCCAAGTGCATTGTATTTGAGCCCAAATGCTTCAGTGTTGGCAGCAGTGGCCAGTTATGGTAAGAAATCCCCCATGAGTTGAAATACAGGAAGAAGGTGACATATGGACAAAATACACCAGGGACAGTAAAGGCTAGAGTTTTCTTCCTAATGTGCTGGAAGTCACTAAGGCTACTGAACAGCAGTATTGTCAGTTAATAGCAGCACTGATGTGTTCTGCACATTGCCTTAGTCCTGTAGCCCTACAACTAAGGACAAGTGGGGAAAATGTAAGGAAGGAAGGAAAAGTAAACCGAACCTCACAGTGGATTAAGTTCCAGCTCCTCCTGAGAACAATTAATTAGGAGTGGACATGGACAAATTGATTTTCTTTCACTAAAGAGGGATGGGGGACATTCACTTTCAAATCAGGCTTGTTGTTCCTGAAATGGTGACAGTGAGCAATGTTTCACTTAGAAATGACATGACTGTGCCTTCCATCTTGCTCGTTTGTTTGGAAGATACTGTTTTCCTCTGTTGGGATATGCTGCTTTCTAACATATAAAGAGCCTCAGAAACTGGAGACTGGTCAGTCTTTGGTCATGTCAAGTCTTAGCATGTAGGAACATTCAACCATACAATGCAGTTCTGAGGAATGAGTTAAATTAGAAATTCAATACATATAAATTACTGAATTAGTCAATATTTGTATTATTTGGGCATTGTCCTCCAAGTATTGTCCTCCAAAAATCCTTCTTCTAGTATTAAAAGCATTTTGTGCTACAACCAAGCTGATTTTTGGTGCAAACAGATGAAGTACAGCAGATCACCAGTGGACTTTTTAGTGACAAATAGTGAATTTAATCCTATCATGAGAAAATATAGTGGGAAAAAAAAAAATGGTAACACTGCTAACACAGGCAAGGTATTAGTTTACCTATAAACATACATTGAAACAATTTAGAGTGTAAATAAGATAAGAAACTGTAGGGAAGGCCCAAAGGGGACGACTGGATTTCTCTACTTCAGATAACTATAAGTGAGAAATGTAACTATGTTGTCTGATGCTTTCCTTAGTTGATGAACAAAAAAATAAGTCACCTACCCCTGAGGTGATTCAGGCATTCATTTTTGGTTTTGATGGCAAGAGGAACTGACCTGCTTTGACTGTTAGATGGCTAAAGTGAGATGAAATAAATCACATCTATAATTCTCTTTCTGTTTGGGAGTTCAGTAGCCTGACAAACTTGGACAAATGGGCCAAAAATTATCAAATCAGGTGTGATTCATCCCTTTTAACTTACAATTTCTAAAAATCTAGCACCTAAGCTTGTGTCCTAGACAGTCAGAGGAGAAAGAGAAGTTTGTCCAGAGGGCATGTCAGTCTATATAGATGTTAGGTGGCATGAATTATCCTTTAGAGGTGAATGAATGTGTGAACTACAGGGGAAGGCTCTTAATCGAGAAGTCTAATCTTTAGATGGCCAAAAATAGCTGAGATGGATCTTACTCTGTTTGGTTTCATTAATTATCGGTAGCTGTGAAGGTGATTTCTGTGGTGGTCATATGACATGGCAGGACACTTCAGAGTCTATTTGAGAACTAGCGGGAGCTCACTGATAGTATATAAATAGGCTACACAGCCATACTGAAGTTCTTATGAGCACAAACACCTGTTGTAAAGATTGTTTTCTGGGGATTTGGCTGATTTATGGGATTCTGACAGCAGGTGCCCCTGCCCAATTGGAAGAGAACAAGAGGAAAAGAGGATTCTGCTAACTGCAGATTAAAGGGAGATTGTTCAGCAACTCTTTTTTTCTCTGCTGCAAGAAGCTGGTGTTCCTTGTGGAGAATTTGGATGCTGCTCCATTGGGTCTGGGAAGGCTAAATCCTATCAAAAAAGAGCTTTGAGGCAGTTCATGGAGGTGTTTTAGCACAGTGATTGTTCTATTTTATACTGGTGGCAGTAAATACTAAATACTAAGTCCTTGAAAAGAGGAGGAAGCAGGACAGGAGGGCTTGAGAAAATTTATCTTAGCGTTGCCACTGGCCACAATCATAGGAGTTTCATGTCTATAGCTAAATCCTTGTGTTTTGAGTGTTTAGATCAGCAAAATATAGACACTTTTTGCACATACATTTTAAAATCTACACGTAGATTTGGAGATGTTTATGTGCCCCTTCTGTCTACACTTAGCAGACCAGTGTCATTTGAGATGATGACCTGGACTACGCCAGGCATTAACACAAGGCCGTCAGGTATCATACAGGACTTATGGGAAATCTTGTGCCCTCATGATGTGGCAAATGGAAGTTGTGTGTAGCACTACAGCATCTCATATGGCTCTGGACACTGATCTGTGAGCAACTGAATTGACCTCCTAGCAACTAAATATGTTTCTAATGTTCTGCAGCTAACTCAATAGCTATTATTCCCAGTCAAGAATAACATCTGCAAGCAACTAAGGCTTTTATTGTGGTAGAAGGCCTATAAATTGATGTGACCTCTTTTTGTACAAGTAGAAATACTGTTCTGTTGAAGGGTGCTAATAGCTAGTGGGTCTCAGACAATTGCTGACATTACTAAAGGCTGTTGGTGTGTCAAACATTCTGTTCCAGATGTAACCCAAGTGCTATGCAGCCCCTTTTGAACAGTAGACCCCAGCTGTAGGCAGCAGGAGTAACCACCCAGAATGATAAACTCTATGTCAGACAGCACGGCAGCCAAGGCTAACTTGGGTTGATGGTGTGCAGGCTATCCTTGGTTGTAAATGCATAGGTTAAGATAAAGTATCCATGTGCATTTTAGAGGAAAAAGCCAGGAGAAGGAGGTGAAGGGTGAGCTTTGCATCTGTGTCTTCATGGTCTACGACTAGAACTGATGGGACCACACTTTTTTACCCTTTGGACTTCTAGCTACACTAGGATCAAGTCACACTCACACGGTGCTGAACCTGCCTGGTCACAGGGCTTGTTAATTCAACCAGAGGTCTGTAATAACTGCTCAATTAATTGTTCTTGAGTTGGAAAACCAGTGTGGCTTGGTAGACTTTGGTATTCCCATGAAAATAAAAGTCTAGTTATTGCTAGACTCCTGTATGAATTAGGGTTTCCTCCAGGTCTCTTATGGACAAGCAAGACAATGCCGTGTCCTATCTGATTGTTTATTGTCTTTGCTGAGATAGAAGCGCAAAAGAGACCAGTGTAAACGGGATGATTTCAGGATTTCTCATCCTGAAATATGTGTCCACAAAATCTTTTGACAATCAATTCCCTGATCAAGCGGTGCCAAATTTTTGCATGGGATTTACCAAGCAGAAACATGAGTACATTTGGAACGAGCAGAGGGCTTCTGGTATTCATTGAGCCAACTACACATTCACTGAACTGACAATCTTGCAGACATTGTAACTCTGACATATTCTAAAGCCATCAGATTTGCTGAATTTTAGGAGCAGAACACCTTGCATCAGAGACCAAAAGCTCCCTGTCTGCACATGTTGCTCTAAATTTGCAGTGTGCATGCAGAAGACTGGGTGTGAATTCTGCACATTCCTGGAGCTGGTGCTCCAACCAAAGTTCCAGATGTCAGGAAATCCTGGAGGAACTTTAGTCCAAGTTCCTCGAATTCCAGCTGTACAAATTTAGAGACAGAAAAAGGAAAGACTAATTGCCTGCCAATCTTACCTTGACTCCGAGAACCAGATTTTTCATAACCCATTGTTCATTTGCATGAGGTTACACCTTGTTCCACTTCAGCTTTCTTGCTGGAGAAAAAATTTAGATACCACAAATGTGACCACATAAGTTCAGTTACAATAATCGTGAGCTGGGAACTTTGCCCTGCACAAACACAATCTAATTTTCATATTCATCTGCCTATGGACTACATGAATCTGATTATAAACTGTTAGATATTTTGAAATATTACAAGAAAATGTACCTCTCAGAAGTTAGAAAATGCATATTAGAGTATATTAATGAAAAGATAACTTGCATTGCTTGAACTCTAAACTCCTTTTTTCCATACTGCAAAAGCACAGTACAAGTCTCACTCTTTTAATGCACTGGACCAACCCACAATGGCCTTTTAAAATCTGATTTTTAGTTAATCACTCACAACATCAGATGTACCCATAGGATCACTGTCTCTCAGATGAGAGCTGCTTGCATGCTCCTGCCTCCTCCACCAGTACAGCTCCCTCTGCTGCTCTTTCTGTAGCTGCTATTATCACGCTGCCATATCTATCACTGCCGGGTGTGTGGCACGGAGACAGCAACATGGGGCATAGTGAAAGCAGGAACAGCAGAAGCAGAAATAGTGATGGCAGTAGCTGCTGTGGTGGCAGCAGAAATAGCCTCACTGACAGCAGCTGAGAAAGAAAAGATGTTTTCTGAACCTACAAGTGTGAAATTAAATGTTTGCTTTCTTGGTTTGTAACTGACACAATCTATAGATGCCAGACCATTTATGCTTTGGAATGTGTTGAAGATGTTCGGGGGCAAACCTCTAGAGAGTGTAGTATACCTAAAAGCTCAATAACACTTTCCAGCATTGGTTTTATGACTGTTACATGTGTGTTTGCATGTTGGATTATGGAAATTAACTAATAATATGTGCCATGTTTAGACAGCAAGTTAGTCTTAACAGGTAGCAAAAGCACTTTACAATTATTGTCCACACACATGATTTCTGAAAACCAAACAACCCCATGCTTTCAGTCATATGTTATGTAGCAGACACACAGAAAACTCAGATGGTTCAATTCTGCAAGCTGCTGAGTGCTTTCAGCTGTATTTGGTAGCAAAACAGCCTAGTATTTTACAGACCTATCTTCCAGAAATGCAGACCAACATGCAAATAGGCATATAAAGGGTAACAAATATTCTTCATCTGAAGTCCCTCCTGCCTGTATGAGTGACTCTTTTCTTCCCATATCTCATCTTTTTGAAGGCTGGCCCCAGTGGTGTCCACTTTTGCATCCTTGAGTTCCACTGACATTAATGAGGGTTACAGACGTACACTGAAGGGAGAACAGCCTTTCAAATGTCAGAGAGCATGCTGCTGTTCAACATTGCCTTTAACCTAAGCCATACAAGGCAAAGTGCTGTCAAGTAAAGGGATAATTCCAGGTGATTCCCATGCTAGAAACCCTTTGGGCTTTTGCAGGGACTGCAAATATGATTGCCCGACTTAAGAGCATTCACTCTTCAGGGTCAGCAGTATATGCTTACACCACGGAGGAAAACCAGCTTCTTTCACATAGTAAAGTTAGATTCTTCTTTCCTTCTTTCTGTTCTTCTGGGACAACTGTCATCCTGAATTCCTCTCCAGTGTAGCATTTGGGCAAATTGATCCACTACATTGTTCATTGTTAAATGGTGATGAAGCCTTGAAAGAAATTAAAGAATCCCATCAATTAGAGTTGTGGAGAAAGTATAACACTGCCTTGCACAACAGTTTCGTAGAAAAGTCTGTTTACTTCTGTAAGACAAAACTATATCTTAGACAGTAAAGGTCATATTAATCATAACATTTTACAAGTCTACAGCTTAGATATTTACATCTGAGATAATAATCTAGTTTCTCTTTCTTTGAAGAAACAAGCACTTCTTTGGTACAATTAATCTCATCTCAGGGTAGGTCTCTAACATAGCCCAGATAAATCAAGTTGTAGAAATGCTAATTTCTCTCCATTGACTATGAAAGGAACCTGGCTCATATGAGAGTTGAGGTAGTTTCCATCCATTCCCTGAAAGGGTTTTAGGACTACAGGGTATAAGCCTTTAATCTCAGTGGAGTGCTGCAGTGCAAAGAGCTCCAGTAATTTCTGGAGTATGAGCAGGAGCAGTTTGAGGAGGGATGTGCTCTGAGATGTACGTAGTACAAAAGTTACCAGGACTGGAGTGTTGTTCTGGTTTTGTATTGAGAAGGAAAGGCCTCAATCTGTTGATGAGCATATTTGCCTTGGGTTACTTGAGACGTCTTAGCATATCCAAGACATCCCCACACAGCTGACACAGGAGGATGGTAGTCTCTTGCCTGCCTTGTGTGGCAGCTGGAGGCTGAGGATGATACCGTAGAATATCTTAAGTGGCAATAAATGTCCGTGTGTGTGAGCTACTCATTTGAGACCCTGTTCAATACAGTCAATAATTTAAGGAGTGATTCATCTCATCTATTTTCAGTTAGCTGAATTTCTAGGTACTGCTGACCGCATTGACCACATTGTTGTTGATTATAAAGGGAGTTTAAATGTGTAGGTGAAATACATGTGCACATGTAGGTGTATTTTACATGTGCATGTGAAATTATGCAATTAAGGTGACTAAGTCTGGAACTTACGGCATGATTCCTTTGCCTAAACAGTAGTCTCTATTGCCATTTGGGATGCTCTAGGATATCCTACCTGGACTCTAATTTACTGTCAGAAGGGCTGTGCGTCTTTTGGAAGTCATAGAATCATAGAATCATAGAATCATAGAATGTTTTGGGTTGGAAGGGACCACTAGAGGTCATCGAGTCCAACCCCCCTGCAGTCAGCAGGGACACCGCCAACTAGATCAGGTTGCTCAGAGCCCCATCCAACCTGGCCTTGAATGTTTCCAGGGATGGGGCCTCCACTACCTCTCTGGGCAACCTGTTCCAGTGGTTTACCACCCTCATTGTAAAGAATTTTTTCCTTATATCTAGCCTAAACCTACCCCGATTTAGTTTAAAACCATTACCCCTTGTCCTAACGCAGCTGGCCCTACTAAAAAGGTTTTCCCCCTCTTTCCTATAGGCCCCCTTTAGGTACTGAAAGGCCGCAATCAGGTCTCCCCGCAGCCTTCTTTTCTCTAGACTGAACAAGCCCAACTCTCTCAGCCTGTCCTCATAGGAGAGGTGCTCCAGCCCTCGGATCATTTTAGTAGCCCTCTTCTGGACCCGCTCCAACACTTCCATGTCCTTCTTGTGCTGAGGGCTCCAGAGCTGGACGCAGTACTCTAGGTGAGGTCTCACCAGAGCTGAGTAGAGGGGCAGAATTACCTCCCTCGACCTGCTGGCCACGCTCCTCCTGATGCAGCCCAGAGTACGGTTGGCCTTCTGGGCTGCCAGGGCACATTGCCGGCTCATGTCCAGCTTTTTATCCACCAGCACCCCCAAGTCCCTCTCGGCAGGGCTGCTCTCAATCCTTTCTCCCCCCAGGCTGTATTGATACTGGGGGTTACCCCATCCCAGGTGCAGGA
>NW_009260286.1:1639526-1671267 GCF_000687185.1 Egretta garzetta
TGTTTGCCGGTCCTGTTCGCGGCACTCCGGGTCGCTCGCGCTCCCTGGGGGCTGCTTTTATACGTCAGGAGGGTCGGGCCGCCGTCACCCCTGACTCCGCCCCCGCTGCGTCAGAGCTGCCCGCTCGTTAGGAGCTGGCTCTGAGGTGAGGGGGGAGGGGGGCTCGGGTGCCCTCTCCCTCCCTGCGCTTTTGCCTTCGCGGTTTTTGCCGCTTTTAGGAAAGGGTCCCCCGGCGCGATCCTCCGCTCCGGAGCCCTTCGCCTCCACAGTCCTCTGCCTGTACTGTGTTATGTCTCAGATGCCCATGGATATCACAAATAGTGCTAAATATTTATGAAAATGAGCCAAATCATGTTTTTTTAAGCTGGAGTTGAACCCTGCCCTAGGTGTCTTCTGTTTTAAAAGGGATGCTGAAAAACAGCTGTTTATTTTTGAATTAGAGAAAATACAAAATAAAATATTCTTTCAGTCTATTTAGTTCATCATCTATTTAGGTCATCAGAATTATGACCAAAGATAAATGTGATTACAGAGTAGAAATATTTTCAATAGGTAGAAAGTACCATGTACTTTAAGATAACTGAAAAATAGAAGATGTATGAAGTGGAAGAAAACAATTGACAATTTCAGTTTAGGCATTAGGTGGTGAACCTCTTTTGATTAACTAATGGGTAAAAATGCCAAGGGAATTGATGAAGCCTATGTTCCTTGAAGACTTCAGATTAAGACAGGATACCTTTCCTGAAGTCATGCTTTTGCTGAAAGCAAGTTAGTGAGCTCAATACAAGGATAGCTGGGGGAAGTTAAATGGCATGTGGTAGGCTGCAGATTACACTAGATGGCCTGTTGATCTTTTCTGGCATTATACACCAAAAATTAGGCCAAAATAAGAAGAGTGTGGCATGAATTCATCTGTGTTTGCTGGACATAATTATTTTTTTTTTTCACCAGAAAATGTCAAGTAGCATTGACCTGGATAATCTCTATACCATTTCCCTCCTCCCTCTTTCTATTAATTATCTCTGAGGAAATTGCAAAATTCTCAAAGGCATTTGTTGTTTGCAGTTGTTTGTATGCTACACAGTCACATCTGTATTTGTTGTTAACTTTCTTCAAACCCTTGTTGTTGCCTCCTGTACCTTTTTCTTTGTTTATTCACCTGTTGCACGCTATCCAACTCCCAGAGTTCAAACTCTGGATAGATAACACCTTCATGCTAGTTCTTTATGTCTAATACAGTGGGGGATTGATTTTTCTTTTAACTGAACTTTCTTTCATTAATAATAGTAATTCAATTCTTTTCTTTCAAACAAAGTAATTCTTCAGCAAATTGGAGAGTGAGGATGAAGATTATTCACAAACAATTGATTGATGATGAAATCCTCTCTGTGTCAGTCAGCTGTGGTAATGAGTGTAGAATAAGAACCTCCATTAGCAGATGAAATATGCAGCTTTGTCTCTGTTCTCAGACTGTTAATTTCTTATTCAGTGATGCTAGTGTCAAATTATGTTACATCTCCCTAAAATGTTTATCTTGCTTCCAAGACTTTATATTTAGGTGCCTCAGACTGTCCTTATCACCACAACAGCATAAGAAACTGCAGGGTCATTATCTGAGGTACTGAGGGTGAGTTTATATTGCCTTTTTGGTACCTTTGTATATGAGTCTTAGTCACTACTGCCCACTTCACCATGTGTGCTGAGGTGTAGCAGCCGGTTTCCTTGCCAAAGGAACTCGAATATGAGTTTAGACGTTGCCATCGAAGAAGGTACAAATCTAGCTAGAAAATTTCAAGGTATTTACACTCCTAAAGATACCATCAGACTTCAAGTGAGGTTTTTAGAATCATCAAGGTTCTGGATCCAATGAAATAAATTTGGAACATAAAATCTGCTCTCTAGGGACAGAATGATCCATTTCCTCATTTATCTTTTACACATGTCTCGGTAGTATCTGAGCACTCTAAAAATGTTAACTACTCTGCTTGATATTCATATGGGGAAAGAGATGGTACTGTTCTTATTCTACTGACAGTGAGATGCAGCATTAAGTAAGTTTTTGAGTGATTAAAAAGCCCCAATTATTTTCTTTTCAAGAAATTTTGTGTCTTACAGCACCTTTCTATGTCACTTAAGCAACCTAAACTCTTATATTCATAACTTTTGGGTGATCAGTTCTGCAATGCTACCTTGTCACCTTCTTGAGGGGATGACATTTGCTTTCAAACTTCATCCCAGCAACATCCATACATCTCTCCCTCATACCTATTCCATTTTCTTAGTCTCATTGCCTGTCCAGTTTCAATCCCCCCTCCCCCAACTCCTCTTTCAGTCTCTCTTTCTCCTTTCTTTTACTTTCATATCACATTCTCCACTCTTGCATGTTATCTCCACTGTCGCTATATCTGTCTTCCCCTTACCAAGGCTGAATCCTCTAATTATATTGTCCCCAGACTGATTCTTTGTCTGTCTACTCTCTTTACCTTATTGTACTTTTACTGTGGTCCATCTGCTGTCCTTTGTGTTTTCTAGTTTGTACAGCTGAAGAATCATCGAAGACTCATAAGAGACAATAACCCTGCAGCCATTTCCTCTGGATGACTTTAGAGGGAAAATAGCCGTAATTTCAGTGAATTCCCTCCCTCTCTGAATGTGCGTAGAGCCGTCAGAGTTATTTGTGGGGAAGCTTTGGTAAGTCTGAAGTGAACACGCATATTTTTCCCCCAAGCTGACTGTTGACTTGTAGATTTCTATTGTGGTGGTAGAAGATGCAGTTGTAGTATCACAGTCACTGCAAAAAGAGTAAGTGCTGAATGGAAAACACTAGACTACCAGAGTCATAAAAAAAAAAAAAAAAAAAAAAAAGTAAAAAGTTCACAAGCATTTTTTGCTCGAGTCCAACTCCCTGCTCTTTGCAGGTCTACCTGCAACTAAACCATATGACTAAGAGCACTGTCCAGATGCTCCTTGAACTCTGACAGGCTTGATGCTGTGCTGATTTCCCTGGGGAGCCTGTTCCAGTGATTGACCACCCTCCCAGTAACGAATCTTTTTCTAATGTCCAACCTGAAATTCCCCTGATGCAGCCTCATGCCATTTCCTCATGTCCTATCTCTGGTCACCAGAGAGAGGAGATCAGCATCCCCCCTCTGCTGCTCCCTTTGAGGAAGTTCACAGAATCACAGAATCGCAAGGGTTGGAAAGGACCTCAGGAACAGGTTCACCTAAAGCAGGTTGCACAGGACATCATCCAGGCAGGCTTTGAATATCTCCAGAGGAGACTCCACAACCCCCCTGGGCAGCCTGTTCCAGTGCTCTGTCACTCTCAAAGTAAAGAAGTTCTTCCGCATGTTCAACTGAAACCTCTTATGCTTCAGTTTGTACCCATTGCCCCTTGTCCTGTCGCTGAGCACCACTGCAAAGAGTCTGGCTCCGTCCTCGTGACTTCCACCCTTCAGATATTTGTATGTGTTGATGAAATCCCCTCTCAGTCTTCTCTTCTTCAGGCTGAAAAATCCCAGCTCCCTCAGCCCTTCCTCATAAGGGAGATGCTCCAGTCTCCTCATCATCTTAGTTGCTCTCCTCTGGACTATCTCTAGGAGTTCCTCATCTTTGAACTGGGGAGCCCAGAACTGGACACAGTGCTCCAGGTGGGGTCTCACCAGGGCAGAGTAGAGGGGGAGGATAGCCTCCCTTGCCCTGCTGGGCATGGTCCTCTTGATGCACCCCAGGATACCATTGGCCTTCTTGGCAAAGGGGCACATTGCCGGCTCATGGTCAGCCTGTCATCCACCAGGACTCCCAGATCCCTCTCAGCAGAGCTGCTTTCCAGCAGGTCAGCCCCCAGCCTGTACTGGTGCATGGGGTTCAACCTCCTCAGGTGCAGCACTCAACACTTGTCCTTGTTGAACTTAATCAGATTCCTCTCCTCCCAACTCTCCAGCCTTTCCAGGTCCCACTGAATGGTAGCACAGCCTTCTGGTGTGTCAGCCACTCCTCCCAGTTTTGTGTCATCAGCAAACTTGCTGAGGGTACAATCTGTCCCCTCATCCAGGTCATTGATGAATAAGTTGAACAAGACCGGGCCGAGTACTGAGCCCTTGGGAACTCCACTAACTACCGGCCTCCAACTAGACTCTGCCCCGCCGATCAGAACCCTCTGAGGCCTGCCATTCATGCAGTTCCCAATCCACCTCACTGTTCACTCATCCAATCCACACTTCCTTAGTGTGTTATGGGAGACAGTGTCAAAAGCCTTGCTGAAGTCAAGGTAGATAACATTCACCACTCTCCCCTCATCTACCCAGCTGGTCATGCCATTGTAGAAGGCTATCAGATTGGTTAGGCATGATTTCCCCTTGGTGAATCCATCCTGGGTACTCCTGATCATCTTCTTTTCATCCACTTGCTTGGAGAAGACACTCAGAATGAGTTTTTCCATCACCTTTCTGGTGACGGAGGTGAGACTAACCAGCCTGTAGTTCCCTCGGTCCTCCTTCTTGCCCTTTTTAAAGACTGGAGTGACATTAGCTATCCTCCAGTCCTCAGTTATAGACTGCGATGAGGGCACCCCTCAGCCTTCTCTTCTCCAGGCTGAACAGAACAAGTGACCTCAGCCGTTCCTTGTAAGTCTTGCCCTGGAAGCCTTTCACCATCTTAGTTGCCTTCTTCTGGACACACTCTGATAATTTTATGTTCTTTTTATATTGAGGTTCCCAAAACTGCACAGTGCAGTGTAAAGTGGGAGACAGTTTAAGACAGTTGAATAAGTTGAATTGAGACAGTTGAATCAAGCATCTTGTCGATATAATCAGTGGAGCTTAAAAAGAGATTTATTTTACCTTAAATGAGGCAAAATAAATTTGGTTTAGTTGCCCACACATGGGCAACTACAACCATTCCTAATGTCCTATGGTGTCTCTAGCTGTCTCCAAAAAGGCACGTGTTTCCTGTAGACTATGCAGGATATCTGCCAGTCCCATCTGGACTGTCAGGTATCTGAGGGCATCTGAAATGCTGTTAGAGGATCCTGTCAAATATTTCAAATAGAAATATAACACAGACAAAGTACATTCAGTTCTGTCTTGATATATTCTCCTCTTTGTTCTTCAAGAACTAGTGTGACCCTCACCCCTGACCAATTACCAAAAGAAGGCTTTAATTTAAACTGTCAATTATAAGTATTCTAAATAGTCTGATATGATGTTTAGGAAGATCACAGTTTTACAAAGAGTATTCCATAAAGAATTGATCTGAGTCCCACACTGTATTTTGAAAAATAAAGATGTCAGAGAAGGGACTTATTTCAGTACTTCAAGATGTTTCTGCACTGGCCTCTGTAGGGATGGCTGCAACATTTCTGTCTTCAGCTCTTAGACAGAGAATGCTGTCACAGCTGAGATGAGTGAAAGAGGCACAGTATCAGACCAGTTGTTCCCAAGAGATATTGTGGAAAGAATAACCAACAGACTTCATCCTTCAGCAACCCTTGTACCACCCTTGGGTATGCTGGGAACATGAGCAATACCACAGGAAGATTTATTGTGTCTGCACAGGGTCTGTTTTTTTGTTTTTATTTTTATCTACTGTATAAACTGCTTCTTCCTCCTTACTTCTATTCCTTGGCTTTCCTCATCCCCCTCTTCCCCACTTCATTTGGCTTTGTGGCCCCACAGACTGCAAACACAGAACAAAGAAGAAAGACGGACTGCCACACTTGTGGTGCCTTCAGAAAGCTGAAGGGATGACGTACAGTGTTCATATTCACAGTGGTAAGGCAAAGAAAATGTGAGGAAAGTGTTTACACTCGGTGAGAACTTCCTGAAACAGTTGTGTCCTGTGCTGCCAGAAAGGGGGCCACAGATGGGCATCCCTGTTATCCCTCTGGCTGCTGCAGGAATGGGTAATTGCATGTTCACCTTCAGGATGGGCAAACACATCACACTCAGTGCTCACTCCTTGCAGTGTCCCTGGTGGAGCCCTTGTTTTGCAGAACAACAGGGTTTTTTTTTTCCGGCAAGTTAAAATGTATTACAAATGAAAAAAAAGGGGAAAAAAACCCCCAAACAAACCAGTCATCTTTTTGTATCTTTAGTTCAGCCAAATGTACTGGAGACTCTCATCAGATAAATTATAATTTGCCCTCCAAAAGGCTTGATCTTGCAAACTTCTTTTACAAAGCCTTTTCCATTATCCCCCTCTCCAACAGCTGGCATCTCATTCTCCTGTTAACAGTCCCAATTAGGGTAATCACTATAAAACTTTAGTAGAAAAAAACATGCAGAAAACAACTGCTTTATCTCTTCCAGTTATTTCTTCTTTTGGGTAAATACTTAAGCAATTTAACTCTGCCCGAGTGCTTTCTCAAATGAGAGTTCAGCTAGATGAGGACAATCATAAATCAATACAATCCATCTTTTTTTTTAGCCCCTTCTTTTTAGTGCTCACAATAATGAGATATAGATGAATTATGTTAACAGTAATTTTTATTATTATAGTCCTCTCTAACGCATCTGTTGGCATGGTAGATGGTCATCCTACAAAATTAAAAATAAGTCAGCAATATCCTATGAAGAAGAGTTCTCTCTTCTCTCTCTCTTACTGTCTCCAGTTCATGTTTTTATGCTGTTTAGGTAAATGTCAGCTGACAGATGTATGATGTGTTGTGTAACCTATTGAATGGCTTAAAGCAAAAGAATGAAAAATAATTCTAAGCATGTATCGCATTCTAAAAATACAAAACCTGAGATCTGGGTATATGAATGTCATTGTAACAGCCTTTCTTTGGAGAACACATGGTTCTTGAGTCTTGTGGAAAATTGGACATGAGCCTCTCTGGCCAACATTCATGCTGTGAGCAACAACTACAACAGAGAGAAAGTCTGATCACAACATTTTCAATCTCCTACATCATGAAAATGTTAATACAGAGATGATCCTGTAAAAAGACCATTTTCACTACTCAGACCGGGCCAGGAACTAAAGAAATGTAGACATTAGGAAGCACAGGATGTGATTATTTATTTGATATGTTAAGGAGATAAAAAGGAAAAGATTTTATCTAGGTCCAGCAAGCCCAGGCTAAATGCTTCAATCCATTAGTAGGGATATTTTTTACCAAGACTGATTCTACACAATGTGATGGGATCATAAGATCTGATTTATATTTTACCCTTTAGCCCAAAGCATCATTGTTTTTTACATCTTTATCAGAACCTTGTGGTTTAGATCTGCTTATCATTGCAAACCTATAAAATAAGGGTGGAAGACACATAAAGACATCATCTATTCCATCCCTTTGCTCAGAAACAGGCTTTGTTATAACCATTCCTGATACACTTCTGTGTAATCTGTTCCTGAAAACCTCCACCAGTATAATGGACTGAAATGAATATTGAAACCAAACCCTCCCAGAACTTTGAAGGAAATAATTTTCAGACCTAGACACTATTAAACAACCCTGTCTCAGATCCCACAGCTAAAAATCTCTTGCTAACAGGTTTGCGACTTGCCAATCAGTCAGCAGAATGAAATTAGTATCAGAGGAGCAGCAGACAGAAGGAGGTCACACAGCTCTCCTCCCCTGCTCTGCCAGTTATAAGCACTAAAACTTTCCTGTTTGAGAACATTTAACAGGGTTTTAAGACACTGTTGCTGACAGACGTAGCTGGTGCTTCATTCTCGTTGCATCCGGGAGAGATGATGTGTCAGAAAAAAATGGAAGAGTAAGGGGAATTTTTGAGTATTATGAGAAGTCACTGTCCTAATTTATGTCTTTATTTTGCCCCTGTGCTCATGTCAAACCCTCTCTTTCTGATAAAAACAAGCACAAATTAGACATTATAAAATCAAATGAGTCTTTTAAATGCTGCTTTGTGACAAACAGTCTGAACCATGGCTGCATAGCCAATTGCAAGGGTTTACAGAAGAAGTTCTCCAAGCACGCACAAGCATCATGGTAGCTCTCCATGTGCTGTGTAAACTTTTCAAGTCCCATAGAGCACTGGAGATCCAAGAATACCCATCAGCTATCGATCAATGGGCAGAGAAACAGCTATCATTAGAAAGCCAATTATCTCTTTTTATTTCATTTCAGATTTGGGGAAATACAGGAAGAAAAATCAGTAATAATAGATGGACATTAAAAAGAACAATGATTAAAGTGTCTGTGGTTCTGACATTTGAGATTAACAAATTATAACCATTTCTGTTCTTCTTTTGATTTAGACTCCCTTGCCCCTCATCACAGACACAGAGAAAGCTTCTTTCTACAGCAACATACAGTGTCACAGGCATCACTAAGTCAATTACAGGTTCTTCAATTACTAGAACCTGCCAAGTCTAGCAAACATCAGCTGATGCTTGAAGACATCAGTGCTGTTATTTATATCACTTCTCACTAGACTTGTATAATTTGGTTACGTTAAAGACTGGAATCTGCGTTTTTCCTAAGTGCAGAGAGTAACAGTACTAATGGCATTCATGAACAAGCTTCTCGTTGCTGTGAATATAAAAAATTTATATACACCTCTCAGGCCTACCAGAGAGGTTATAATTAAAAAGGGCGAATTTTACCTGGAATACTCAGTTGTTTCTGTTCAGGTGATCATTCTTACTCACATAACAGTCTTTTGAATAGGTGTACCTTGCTGGCTCAATTCAAATGTTAGAACATTTAGCCCAGAAAATGTACTAGAGAAACAAGAGAATACGGTCAGAAGAGAATAAGTAATCCAACATATCTGGACTGTCTTGGTCTTATGCCTTGACACATGGAAATAACCATGGGGAAAAAAATCTGTTGAGCTAGCTAGTCTGTAAACTAATCCCTACAAATGTGCAGTACTCAGTGTCATCTGGGAACAACCACACACAGGCTGCTTTGTTCTAAATAAATCTGCACCTAGTCCAACTCCCAGCGGGAGAGTCCTACTGAGATCAAAGATCTATTGATCAGGCATCTCAGTGATAAATCTAAATTTCAGAAGTTGGGTTCTTGCCTATCCCGTGGAGTCTTTGGGAAATGAAATGGAGAAAGAACATACAAAAGTCTTGGTTATGCTCTCCATGAATTGTCTGAAAGTGTTTATTTCCACAGTTTTTCAAAATAGAGAACAGGAACAGTATGAAAACTCAAAAAGCCAAACCCCAGATGAAAACAAACAACCCTCCCCAGCCCCCAAAAAATAGATAAAAATACCTTTACATACACAGGGTATGTTAAAAAAATTACCCACATGATTTATGTTTTTATTTTTTGAATAGGAAAAAGGATAAATATTTCCTTTAGCAATTCTGTCAGCAACTTCTATATGTCAGGTTCAACGGTGTGAAACAATATCCACAAAAATGCTCATCCACAGTAACTACTGTCATGTACTCCAGCCTGAACTAAAAACACTGCCAGACATCCCGTACGCACTGTCAGTGACCAACTACAAGTGCAAAAGTAGTTCTGGGACCTTTTCAAACCACTTGGTTCTGACCTAATTAGAAAAGACACGGTTTTCACTTCCACCCAGATAGCTGCTTTCCTGTTCACAGCTTGTGAACATTGTTCTCTCTGCACTTTTTCATATGCTGGCTAAGCACGCAGGTGTTGACATTGCTATCCTATATTGCCTGAAGATTGCGTTCACCAAACATCCTCAGGCTGAGGGGCAACAGCAATGCCCTAGCATAAAAACAACCTCGCTTTCAACACAGTATAGGGTGTGGGATGATTATGGTGGTTTATGAACGGACTTGCTCCTACAGAAACATATACATAGTATTATGTTATATTCTGATTTCCAGTGACTATTTCTATAGAGATAATTGCTGTTGCTCTTGTGCACGAAGGAAGGATTGTCCACATTATAACGTACATGGTAGAATTTCAAGGAATTTCTACAGTCTTCCAACCTTGAAAAATTCATATAATGCCATCTACAAGCGGAACTTTACTACCTCACAGATGTAAACATGAGGCTTGTGAACTGCTGAGATATTAAACCTGCGGCCCTGTGGTTAAGACAGTTTTTTGTATGCCCTCCCTGCAGAAGAGGAAAATAATGGAGATACTGTAAATAGTTCAAGTTACCAAAAAAGGCACATAACAGCACAAGTAATTTTCATTTTTTTCTTCCGCTAGCTTTGAACAAGAAAGGTTATTACAAAGGAGATAGGCAGCAGTATCATTTCTAAAGCCATGTTATTGTTTTCCAGAGTTTCTACCTACAGACCACTCCAGACTGGCTGCCAACTTTTTTGGGAAAAAAAGAACCAGCATATACATTTATTAGTGATATAATATGAGGTATTCTGGACCTGTTGAAAGAGGCTTTCAAATTTATGGTAGGACCTTGGACATGCCACCCTTCAGCTCTCTGTGACTTGGTTTAATTACATGACAAAGGAATGCAGGTGTGAAATTTATTGCATATGTTCTAAAGTGCCTTGAGATTGGTGAGCTGTAATAAATATAGTGTGAAGAATTAAAATATTCTAAAAGGACTGTAATTATTTTATTTATATGGATAAAAACCTTCACCACCACCACAATCTATCCCTTCCCAAAATAACTGCAACCCAAAATTCTTCAGAAAGCAAAACTCCTTTTCAAATAAGCTAGAAATATTCAATACTCCTTGGAAAGAAAGACTGGGGTTTACTCAGTGTTTCAAAGAATTTGTCTCCACATGTGCTTGTCATCTCCCCTCAGAGAACCTATACAAGATATAATGGAAACAGTGTCGAGGGTGATGAAAACGCCAGAGCATCTGTCAGTGGATCACCTTATGACAGCGAATGATAAGCCTCCTAATGCTGAAGTGATGAATGTGCCCGAATGTGGACGCTATGCTTGTGCGAGACAGCTGAAAAACACAAATATGAACAACTAGACATGAGGACATGCCTCCGGGGAGACCCCACTAGTTTTTGTAGTACTTGACGGATTCTGGAAAGCAGCACATTTTTACCATAGAGAAAGATAAGTGTGCTTATCAATACAGCACCATGGCTCAGAAGAGGAGTAGTTGGGATGCAGGAAAGCATGAATCGTATCTAAGTATCGAATGTGACCTTTTGTATATGTTCTCCTTGCAAATGATCTTTTATTTTCTGTACCTTCAAAGTTTTCATAATGCATTTGGAGTGCTTTATAATTGAGCAGCAATACAAAAACAAGCTGTAATAGGCTTATTCAAACAGCAATTGCATACATTAAATGCTGGTTACCAAACCACAAATGACTTCACTTCAAGAAAGGAAGTATGGGGCTGCTGTTTGTAGTCACAAACAAAACACAGTATGTAAGTAGGGTATGATTGTAAGTAAGTAGGGTGTGAAGGCCTAATGCAGACAAATGTTTCCATAGGAAACTAGAAAGGTGTAGGGGAGGAAATCTGCTTTTGATATACAGCAATAGGGGCTGTATATACTGCTGGGAAACATGAAAGTAAACAGACTTTTTTTCCCAAGCTGAGTCAAGAACTCATAATATATTTGCTTTCTAACTGTTTTTTAAAGCCTTGGAAAAGCCTTAAACACTGGTTTTATTAAGCCATGTTACAGGATATACACATTGAATTATGTATCAAAATTATTCAACATATTTAATGACAGTAAATATGATAAGGAAAGACTTATCAGTTGAATTCCCACAAGAATAAACATTAGTGTTTTAGAAATGGATGCAGAAATCTATGTTACAAATGGATATAAATAAATTCATTTGTATTTCTTTGAGAAAGATGTTAAAGAAGGGAGCAATCCATATTATTGACCTGGCTTTAATAATTTTTGCTTTAGATTAGCCCAGTAAAACCACAAATCTCAGGAACGGTTCACAATAAGCATTCTAACTTTTGACTAAATATTCTGATCGATAACTTCTTATATACTAAACAAACAAACCCACCACCTGCAGTAATCTGGTCTCAAAAGGTAACAGGCATTTTCTCAGTTTCTAATAAATGAATAAGATAGTATCGACTCGTTGGTCATTAACGTGTTTGCAACAGACAAAGCTCATTCTTTGTTTTACAGCTGCATCTTATTCCACAAAAAAAAAAAAAAAAAAACTGCAGCAAGAAGAGTGGTGGGGTTCTCTGGTGCCAGAAAATTGGCAATGCTGGAGGCACCCATGCAGGGTTTTCTCTGTCCTCTCAGGTGGATGGAGCAGAAAACATGGCTCCATTTTCAGCTAGTTCAGGACAACGCTAAACAGAAAAGGAAGGAGAGGTTAGCCTGAGACTGTGTTTGCACTGGTAGGTGAACAGGGTAGTTTTCATCCAGGGTAAAGAGGCACCTGGTTTATCGGTAGAGCCCATCTTCAGTTCCTCTGCCAGGACACAAGCCACGCATACAGGAGCAGCATGAGAAACCAGAGGGCAGCTGTGGGAACAGCAAAGGTGTGTGCCTTGTCTCCAGGGTTAGGGAAGGGGAAGGCCATGGAGGGAAGGAGGACAAGGCTTCTCTGTGATGATGGAGGGCCAGGACAATATCTGATACAGCAGAGTTCTCTTTTCTCAGTTTGTGCCAAAGGTCATCCAACAGCTGCCAATAAAACACTTCCATCATGCTAGTACACGACTTAGGACTGCCTCAGCTGGGCTTGTTTCCTGGAGATGGTCCATCAGATAACCTTCATGGACCTAGGGGAGAAGGTCTTTTTCCTAAATTCATTTTTGGTTATATGCACCCCTGAATGAATGGTGCCTCAGGATCTAGCACAGGCTGTGCAAGCCTTGCTAGCTATGTGCTTTTTCACCACATGCCTAACCTAGAGGTCAAGCTGGAAACCCACCATGTCTTTAGGGGGAACAGGTGTCAGGGTGGTTGCTAGCTCATGAATTAGCTCAGCAGCTTCAGCCAGGGCTCTGTCCAAACTTCACAATCGGCATATCAGAAACAGAACTACCCAAGCAGGACCGAGGTGACCTCTTTCTGTGCGCAGACCTGAGGGGTTGTTTTGTGCAAGTCTGATCCTGAGAGCAGAGAGAGAGCACAGGTGGGCCATGTTTTGCCCCATCCAGCCTGGGGCTACTTCTGCTCTCTGCATATCACAGACTACTGCTCTGAAAACCCACTGTGGAGAGACTAAAAATGGGATGCCAAGAGAACTTTCTGGAAAAAAGAAAAAAAAAATGTAAAAGAATTTCACAAGTCTAGCCACCATTCTCCCATTCTCCAGTCCCAGTACCGTCTCTAATCTCTTTACTGCTTCCCAAGTCATTCTCTGCACTCAGGGATACAAGTTTCTCATCTGCTTGAACCAGATTTTTTCACTTTCTTGATACTGATAGACACCAGCTGCTTAGTCTCTGCTCTCATATGCACTGAAGGCAATTAATCAAAAGTAAAATTTTAAAAATGACTTCCCCTTTTTTGCTCATTATTAAAAAAAAAAAATCTCTGACTGAGAATAACTATGGACAATTTCAGTTTGAAAAGTAACCCTCTCACAAAGTTATAAGCCAATTCTGAACATGACCTTTCAAATGGAAAGCTATACAACTTTAACCAGGTTTCATGCTGGGTCCCTAGAATATTTCAAAGGCATTTCTTTCAGTCTAGCCCATTTTTCCGCCAGTCTGTGCTATGGTAAGTTTGGCTTCATATTTCTTTGATCCGTGAAGCAAATACTTTACATAGTTTAAAAATAGATCCATGAAGCTTTAGCTATACTCTTTAGCACTGAAAGGAAAGCAAGTTAATAACCAATGTAACAGTCTAACAGTAGTGTACTCCTTGTGATGCTCTCATTGGAACAAATTCATTCCCAGTGTAACTCCACTGACATTAACAGAGCTACCAGCTGAGATGAATTTGCCACATCTCTGTAAAGCACTTTAGAATTTGATGTCATAATTCTTGAAAGTCACCCTAGGAAAGATGTCTCTGCCTTTCTCAGTGTGTGTTCATGCACATGCCAGCTTTCCCAGCTTCTTGTTTTCCTTACATTTCTTTTCACACTTTTTGACTCTCCTGTTGAGTAGATATGATGCACCAGATACTCTTTGAAAAGAACTGTGTTAACCTAATTAACTCTGTTGTTATTTTTCATATGTGCAGGTGAATTTGGCAGCAGAGACTGAAGAATGAACCCCGTTTCAGAGAATCTCATGGAAAACCGTCCATTTTCAAAATGGCTGCATGTCCCATTGCTCAAAAAAGGCCTCATGCCATAGGCTGGACTAAGATGTTATTTTTCAAAATGGCCATTGCTTGGACACTGCTAAAACACTGATGATATGAAATGAAATGATGGACTTACGGATCAGAACACATAAATGAAACAGGTTACAAATTTTCTACAACTTTTATTTGCTAGAAAGGGCCAATTTCCTGGAACTGAGTGCATTTGCCAAAAAGTGGTTAGATTTAATTTATTTTAAAAAACCTTCCACATTCTTCCTATATCTCCAATTTTGTGATTTAAATTCACCTTCTGGATTTTAACTTTGAGTTAATTTGAGAGAATTTCAACTCAAACTAAATGTTACTTTATTTTTCAGGTTTTTAGCATTTTGTTTATTTCTGCTTTTTAATTCTTATTTGGGAATGCAGAAAACTCAAACCTAAAATGTTTAAATGAGATGAGGAAACTGTTTCTACATAGGTTCTTTATACAAGTTAGTGTTTAAACTTACATCATGTTTCTACCTGTTATTAGCAGCCACAGCTTTTTGTTGACTTTCTAACTGTGGCTCCCACCACATGACTGTGGTTGCAACATACAGAATGCCTCCTCAAACAGCTGTAAAGGTCAGTAGCTTTTGAAATGCCACTTTGTGCATGTTTTGTTTATTTGATTTACTTTTTATTAATTAGAGCCTTTGATGTGTAGCTGTAAAAACTATTTTGGAGCCTTAGAGGATTGTATGGTAGTTCCCTTAAGCAGCATGGCTGAATACAGACTATATATTTCATATACTGCAGACCTGGAGCAAATATTTTCTGACACTATCCAATAAATCATGTTTTCTTCAACAGCAAATAATAGAACTGTACAGTACATTATATCTGCAGCAGCAACAAACAATTCATCATCTCTGACCTTTCCATAATGACAATAATCTGAAGAATAGACACTAATTTAAATTTTTATATAATGTTTAAAATTTAAGGACTAAATCTCCTTTATACTAGATCCCTTCACACTGTTCTGGTAATAAAAAGCTTCCTTAAAGTGAACACAAATATAATTTTCCTTTTTTCTCTTCAAGCTCCTACAAATTAACAGACTAGAGGTTTCTCAGAGGGCTTGGACTTAAATGCAGCTCAGGTGGACACACCCAAACTATTTTTTAAATGATCAAATGGTAACAAGTACAGTGCAGCCTGCGGAACCTGAGGACCTTGGGTTTGTACTCTGTAGTTGTCTATGCTGTTTCAGTCACATATCTGTGACATAAAAAATATCCTTACACAGATAGTGGACTCCTTTCATCTGCTCACACATGATCTATATGTTGCTTTCTTTATTCTTGGGAAGGGTGGTTGTCTTTCAGCTGCAGACCAACCAGTACAGTGTAGTATAGTTGCATGTCTGAAAAAAATCTTGAAGTGTACAAATCCATTTCCCAGTCTTACTATGTTACACAGCCATGGGACTAATTACTATTGCACAAAAATCTAATGAAAAAGGAACTAAAAACTTCAAATTTGGGCTCTAGAAATCATTTAAATACATAAAAATGGTAAACTTCTTCATTCTCAACTGCCCCCTGGCACCAAACCCAAGCATCCAGAGGTATCAATCAAAACAAAATAATACCCTTCAATGCCAGCCCTTCCTGGTGCACATCACCTCTGGCCTTTCCAAATGCTTGGGTCTGAAATGAACATTGAAGCTGGTTCTCCAAAGCTTTACAGATTCTGGCTCTTTCATCTCTAGAAATCTAGCTGTTTCCAAAGAAATCCCACCACAATCCCTTTGCCATCAACTGGTGCCATCTTTTAAAAAAATAAGAACCTTCATCTTAAACAACAGATACGTCTCATGCTCTGTGGAAACTGTTGGAGGGCCCACAGAAATTTATCATATGGGAGGTTTTGCAATCTTCTACTTTCATAAACTTTTATGTTCCTAATACAACCAGTGAAGATGAAGCAATGTATCTCAGGATCTCCATAACTAAATGCATATTCAGGATTAGTTACTGCAGGACCAGAAACATTAAAGTTGCTTCTGATCCTTAAAAATTACCTATTCAATACTGAAGTGAAAGGGTGATGACTGCTCTGCCCCTCACTGTAACGGCAGTCAGCGTGGCATCTCGCCGTGCACCTTGTTTCACCCCATGAAAGAGCCACAAGTCTGCAAGTGAGCAATCTGTCCCGTTTAGAGCAGATTTGAAACTATTTGAAGCTTTAGCTTGGTTTGAGGTCAAACGAGATGATTCCTACCCTTAAAACAGAAAGAATACTTCTGGCAGCCTGAATAAATTAGTATTTTTCATACGTCTTTTTAAGTTATCACCTCAGGATATTTTATAGATGCTCTCTACAGATGGTGATGCACATGGCAGTATCTCGATTAGCTCAAATTCTTTTAAGTACTCTACACAAATAATACCCCAAATGCATCTGATGCCTGTAGCCTTTTCTCTAATGAAAGCTCTACTGCCCCTATGCCTCATTATTGTACGTGTCCTTGTGCAAAAGTTAGCTTCTTTGCCTGCTGTAGAAATAACCCCAGCTACTGAAGCCAAATATTTAATTGTCTTTATTGTTGCAAGAAAACGAAGATCAAACCCGCAGTTATTCAGAGAGCTTCTTTGCTGCACAGAACATTTAAATAAAAGAGAGAAAAAAAATCATCCTTGATTATTGTATCTGTAAAATTATTTGGAATGTATACTGTATAATTAAGACTGATTATCAGCTTAAATTTCTTGGCTTTGCTTTTTGAGAATACTGTCTTCTGTGGACATGAGGTTACTGAAACTGTACACTAGTGGGGGAACAAAACAAAACAGATGGTGCATTAATAATAGAAGTATTAGAGAAAGGGTACTCTTCCAGATTTCAATGTATTCATTAATACATTTTAGACAATTTAATTGCTTCCTGAAACACTAATTGAAAGAGTTTCATTTGCAAAAACCTAGTCCTGGTAATATAAACTAGGCACAGTGCCACAATGAGCTTGAATGCTGTAATAAGGAAATGAATAGAAGGGCTTTGGTTTTTTCAATGTATGTATGTTTATTTCTTTTAATGAAATCTTTACAAAGGCATACAAAGCAACAGGAAAAGAAAAATTTACAAAGGGAAGCCAGGTTTAAGAAGTACTGGATGTTTAGAAAATGTGAAGAGTATTTCTGGTTTTTTAAAAGTCAACCCACATCAAGGGAGTGTGAGTTGGATTTAAGAGCACAGTGGTCTAATGCAGTATAATTTTATCAACATTATACACTCCTATACTTGGCATATCTATCAATTTAAGCAGAGGGTACTTTAAAAATATTTTCTTCTGAAGGTGTCTGCTTCAACTGCTTCAGTGTCTCTTCTAAATATGGATAGGCAGGCAAGTTTTGTCTGATTTTGAACCCTCTCACCTGTTGCATGTTGCAAAATTTGAGTCAAACTTTACTGTGATCATTCTCTCATCCATCTCCAGGAGACTGGAGATGAAGAACAGACAGAAAGGCAAAAGAAAGCAAACCAAATAAATGCAGTGAAAATAGAGCTGCTGTATGTCAAAGAGAATATATAAAGATCAACAAACATGCAGAGAAACTGGAAAGAAAAGATCAATAAAAAAGGGGAAAAAAAATCCAAATGGATGAACACACATTTTCTAGAGCAGCTCCTTGTCTGTCTTCCAGGGATGGGAACAATCAGAAATAATGCAGAAGATGGTATAAAGTAGTTCCTCTTAGGGGATGTTTTGTCAGTTGTCCATAAGAAGTGTAATTCCCAGTGGTACCGTACTTGGGTGCTATTTTAATTCCCAGTTACCAGGGATCCATGTCTACTGGGATCTCACCTGCCTCGTTTGAAGGAAGTTGAATAATTCTTCAGAAGTTTCACCAGCTGGAGGATAAGCACACACTTGGCCATGGTCAGACATGCTGCACAGGTCGTACCTGGGCTGGACTGAGATGTTACGATCTGATCATCACTTCACCCTGCCTGGGGGTTACTGTTCCCTTAGACCTGTCTGCAAAACTATGCTCCCAACCTGCTTACGACAAAATGATAGAAAACGGCAATCACTGTTGATATTAGTCACAATGTCACTGGGTTTTTACTCTAACAATTTTGTTGAGGGGTATCACACATGGATTTTTTCTGGCAGATTTGGTGGGTGATTATCTTTGCTGAGAAAGTAAGGGAGCGGTGAGAACAAGATGGGAGTGCTTTTCTCTTATCTTGACTCATCTATGCCCAGATAGATGGGCATCTAAATTCAGCCTCATGCTTCAGTAGGCCCTACCCGCTCATTGATTGTGTGTTAGAATAACGACGTTGGTTAGCACTGTGATTTTTTCTAATTATGTAGATATAAGGGAACAACTCCCTTTATGGATGTCATTGTATCAATGCAAAAGTGCCTCATGCTAAAACAGATGGCAGAGCTATATGAACATGCCACAAGGCAAGAGAGGGCCTGGACTTACAGAGCATTCCCTTCTAGGTGGTACCTGTCCCTTCTTCTTTCAAATATGAGATTTTTTTGGAAAGCTTAGAAAAAGTTTCTTGCTCAAGCAAGCAACCTCTTATATCCTAAATATTTATAAACATATGATTAAAAAATAATGAGGTTTGTATATATGATATAGAGATTCCATACATCAAAATTTGGTTTTGTCCTAGAGTGGAACTCAAAATTAACATATAAAATTATTTTTGAAAGAAAATATTCCAAAATATTTCTGAAACAGCAAATAACAAAATTGATGACCAATTTTAAGAGATTTAGCCTCATGCCATTTTGAAATACCTCTGAGGTTTACAAAAGGTTAAATATACAAATCTAGTTCCACTTTTTCATTCAGAATGATGCAATTTTTCCACCTTTGTTTTCATCTACCAGAATTAGCATATGTAAGTAAGTAAAGGTAGAGAGACTGAGTCACCTGCACCACAGTTTAATTGTCCACAGTAGGACACAAAATTACTGGCGACTTTAATATTTAATATCCGATTTGGTAAATACAGAAGCTAAGGGCTTATCTACCCTTTCTAGAAGAAATTACGAGACTAATACAAAAACATGTCTACGCCCTCTAGAGCATTAGTAGCAGCTTGTTTAATGAATCATCACTGTCCTTTCCAAATTACCATGGAAGAAACAGTACCATGTTTGGCAAATGTGGCATTTTAAAATCATGGTAAAGAAATATAAGAGTTTAACTGTAACCACCTCTTTTTCCTAGGTTTCTTAGGGATGTTTACCTGAGTTACATTTACAGTAAAGTCAAGTCCTGGTTGAGCCAGAAAATCTATTCTAAAGCAAAGGTTTATTCGTGCTGTCCTGGAGCTGTCTCCATACACACTAAAAAACTAGCTAAACTTTGTTTTATTTTCTTTTTTTTTTTTTTTTTTTTTTTTTTTTTTTTTTTTTTTTTTTTTTTGACAGACTATTGCAAAGTGTTAGGAATCTGGACTGTCGCCAATGGCCACATTTCATCTCAATAATCCAAATCCCAATTAAGTGCCTCTCTTAGCTACCTAATTTGTAGGCATGATCCCTGGAGTCTGACTAAATGCCAAGCCTGATGTTTACGTGAAATATCTTAAACCAGGCAAATAAATAAAGTATTCTGTGTTCTAGCTCTTAAACTAAGCAAATGAAATGTGTTTTCTTGTAATAGTTCCAATAACATGTGGAAGTTGTCTGCTGGTTGTTAGATAAGTGATAAGAGATGAGGAGACCTCCGAGGATGGCTGCAGAGGTAATATACTGCTTGCCTAACATTCTTTTAGATAATGAGAGAGTAGAATAGATGAATAAGAACAAAAACTTGCCTGCATGCAGAATGCCTCCACATATTTAAGGGTACTGAAAATATTTCTGTAGTAGATCTGGTGAATAGAAGATACATTTTCTAAACATGGTCTTTACATAAGAAAGGCTAAGTACACCCTAAATGTGAGTAGAAGACTGTGATAAACTAAACCAAAATGGAAGAAAAGGAAATAATGTTTCATAATGACCCTTCAGGTGGAAAGAAAGAGCAAGGATATTTTAGCATTTGCTAGCACTGTAAGGTTGAGCTATGTAATTCCTGATTGCTACTACTGACCTTCAGATACTAAAACTAGGCCAGTACATGTTTGGAAAGATAGAAAAAACTTTAAAGAAATACCAGAGTTGAGGGTAATGGAAAATGCTCAAACTTTAAACTGCAGAAAGTCTTATAACTAACAACTTAGTGTGTGCATCTTCAAATATATTCAAAATAAAACTAAAGGAGAATGAGGAAATAAGGTCAACAAAAACATCTTGGGTAATAGTGCTAGTCTCAAGAAAGTTCTTTCTATTATATGTAGGTTGCTTAGTCTGTGATCTTTCCTCTCCTATATGAGGTCTGCCATTGCTGTCCATATCTTTGCCACTGTAACCTGGATTACTGTAACATACTCTATTTGACTACTTGGGGGCTTTTTAGTGGTGCAGAAAATGTATCTCCCTGGGCTGCAAACTTCAGATACCTGTCCCCAATGGTATAAATTATCTCATTTATACCTGTTGTTCACATTTGCACAATCTCTGATACAGTAGGACTTTATATAATGTTTCGCAGATGTTACATATAGAATGCAGTGAACTAAGAAAAATAACAATAAAACCCCTTAAAATAATGAAAGATGAGTTGATTATTTGGCTTAACCCCAGTTGGCAGCTAAGCTCCACACAGCCACTTGCTCACTTCCCCACCCAATATTAATATCCCTGTGTTATCAACACTGCTTTGGTCACAAATCCAAAAAATAGCACCAGACAAGCTGCTATGAAGAAAATTAACTCCATCCCAGCCCAGCTTGGTAGAGTTGAACATAAACAGCTGCAGATTTACTGAACATTGTCTCTGAGCCCATTTTTCTGTCTCTAAGGATGATATTGAGTTGATGCTTTAAAAGAGATTTTTTTTTTTCTGTTTTCAGTAAAATGAGAAGTTAGATTGGCTCAAATTAAAATCAGAGTTTAAAATATTAGGAAACAAAGACCTTTAACAGGTCTTTGTTTAGCAGTTAATCAAAAGTTTCCTCCTTATCCTCTGTTGAGGTTTTGTCATTGTAATTAATAAAAGGGAAATGACTGAGTAATATCTATTGCTGTCACTGCTTAGCCTTTTGAAGTATTAATTGATCAATTTGGTTATTCACATTTCTTTTTGTTGTGAACCTAGTTGTGAAGACGTAGAAAGTTTTGGTAACAGTTTTACTAATTTTATTTAAAATTAAAATACTTTTATTTTAAAAAGAAAATATTGATAGTGTTAATAAATTGAAAGGTATAGACTTCATTTTGAAAGAAAGAGAATGAGAAAAGTCTTAACTCGGAAAACACTGTCTGGATTTAATGGCATTTTAAATATAACTGTAATGTTGTGAATAAAAAAAAAAAAAAAAATAATTTGAAAGACCATATAAGCTGTCACAAGAATCCAACAACGTGATATCTCAAACAATTCAGGGTTTTGTCAAATATCTTCAGAAAAATTTTGCTTGAGAATACAAAACAGATTAAATTGCTGGCTAAAGCTGATAGTCTTGTTCGGCTGATATCACTAAATAGTATTTTCTTATTTGTGGGAGCTCGTTTGTGGACACCTCATTTTAATTTAGATAGGACATAATGATACAGTTGAAAACTGTCATATATAGAGATATAGGCAACAATATAGGCAGGTAGGCAGTTCAGTGTAGGAAACCTCCACTGTCTTCAAGTTCACAGCAGAGCAAGGTGGCACAGGTTACAGCCAAGAGTTGGGGCAAATGACTCTTGAACCACAGCTCCCAGCAGGCTATACAAAGTCACAGGTGATGGCATTTGATGCTGAACTGGCTAAGAGCAAACATCTTACCACAAAATAAAATACTTCACACTGAGTATTTTGTTTTGCTGAGAATTTCTGTATTTCACCTTGTCTTTGTCTTTCAGGCAATAATGAACAAAAACCCTTAAGTGCTGTTATAATGGAATTTTCTCCAGGAAAGGTATTCTTATTTTTACTTGGCTCTACCTGGTTTTGTCCATAACAAACCCCAATTGTCAAACAGGTTGAATATTTACTTTATTTTTTCCCTTTCTCCTCTTTATTATAATGAGGTTTCCCCACAACTAGCAGAATAAAACTTGTCATTTGATTCACTCTATCATATACTGTACTTTATATAGATATCTATTTACTGTACATATATATGTTTACTATATCATATATGACAATCAGCACTAGATTTTTCTCTATTATTTCAGTCATTATTAAAGCGCTCTGAACAGTGGGATCGCAGAACTGAGCAGTAGCTAATGATACTAGTGTATTCTGTATGCCTAGAGCCCGCTGCGGTTTTCTCCTGACGAATTATTGGATATTGCAGGAATATGGATATAAGCAATACTCTTGCACTCTCCTTTTCTTTTTGTGTCACTGACTGTCTGTCATTTGGACTGCTCTGATCTTTTTCCTAATGCCTTGGAGTTATCTATAAGTTGCTGAGTTGTGTTTTAATGGATGGGGATGTATCTGGAGTGCTAGTTCTTGGAACTTGGGACTGCAAGACCTATCTTATTTCAGCCTGTTTCCTCACTACGGTTTCCCATCTCTCTGTTTACAGTAGTAGTCCGTAGACAAATAGCTTAGTTAGAGCTATAGCTGTGAGCTGGCCAAAGTTGGATGAAGCAATGAGTGTACATGACTGCAACGAACTGGCTTCAGTGATCTGGGTGATTTCTTCCAGTCCCAGGCTTCAATTTCTCAAGGCAGCCCTTCATTTCCTGATACCAGCTTTTAAGCAGACTTCATTTCTTTAGTATCATTCTTTCTTCTCTTACAACCAGATTATCAATATCCCAATGATATGTTGCTCTTCAGCAGCTGTTTCCCCTGCCTGTTTTATAATACACTACATAGTAGGGGAATATGTTCCTAGGAAATTTTTTTGGGGAAAGCAGCTATTAGTTTTACAAATGGCAAGTAATATTTTTTTTCTACTTTTACTTTTCTCTTTATTCTGAAACCAGCAGAAAGATAAAAAGCACTTCCATGGAAAGGTCTTATCAAATAAATGAGTTTTACTTTCAGAGATGGAAAGACTTGAAGCCATGCAGACCTACAGCATGAGTACAGCATTCAATTTGAATTTTACCACTGAGAACATTTTGTTCTGTACCATAAGTGTCCTGTTTGGGGCTATTCACACTTATGCATATAGGTGGAGAGCAGCAATCTTGGAGGTTGAGGAGTGGTATTTCTTTTCTCCCTCTCTGCTTATTTTCTGCCATTCAGAGCTAGTTTCTCCTATTCTCTACAGTTCTCAACTAATCTTAAATTAGATTGTTTCCAGAAAGACATTTTAAATGTTCTTATCATACCAAACTCTCCTCAGTACACAGATGAAACCAGAATTTGCTTTCAGTGAACTTTTTTTTTTCTGAAGTATAATCAGTCTTGAGGATACATAGTCCAACAATTGTACATCGTTTTAAAAAAAGCAAACAAATGCAAAACTACCTAGACATCTGTCACTTAGTTAAGAGGCATATTTTATTCTAGCAATCCATTGTGTGTCAATTTGTATGTTTGTGAAATATATCATGCAACACAGTTTACAGGGGTTTTTACTTTATTAATGCTGCATTAGTTGAGATTGAAAACAGCATTATTTGCTAACTTGATAGTTCAGTAACATTCACTTTTAAAAGAAAATAATGATGAAACTTGACAAAGCAACAATAAATGCAAAGCAAAGAACCCCTGTTTTTCATAAGCTTTCTTTTACTGACTAAAAGAAAATTTTAACTTTTAGTATCATGGATTGATGTTGGATGCTGAAGTGTTTGCTTTAAGCTGGAGTAATAAATTATGAATTTGTGGCCTCATTTAACATTGTGGTAGCCCTGGCTGAAGCACTCCCTTAGGAAATGTCAGTTTTTATCTGTGCATACAGAGCAATAAAAATATGCACCCTGGTGTTCCCACCATTTTCTATAATATGGAAGCTGTGTGGCATAATTTATAAAGCGTACTCTAATATCACAAAGCTATTTTTGAAATTACTACATTGAAAATAATTAATAGACAACCTGTAAGGCATTCTCTTTTTATCTACGATTGAATGAGCTCTCAACAACTAGAAATTAAAAAAAAAAAACAAAACCACCTGAATTGCAAGAAAATAAAATCCAATAAGATCAATAAGCAGACCTAGTCTGCCTGATCTTAGCTCTTATTCCATTAGTTTAATCAGGACTCAGGTCTATAAGATGCTGATTTTTCTGTCCCTGATTCAGCAAATTAGAGTTACAGGAACAACTACAAACAAGAGTAACCTTCCCAACTGTAACTGGAATAACACTTGCTTAATATTGACCCCCCGGGACAAATCCAGAAGTGCATATATATGTACACTTTGGAGCTACTTTTCAACAACAGTAGAGGGACCTTAGTAGGAACCAAATGTCTAAGTAAATTACTCGTATCCCTGACATGAGTTCGCATTGCATCTCTTGTGTGCACATCAGGAATCTCCCTCTTGCAGTTCAGACCCTGAAGTCTTCTTTTATTTCTAACGTCCTGATCTAGTTAGCGGTGTCCCTGCTCCTGCAGGGGGGTTGGACTAGATGACCTCTAGGGGTCCCTTCCAACCCAAAACATTCTATAATTCTATGATTCTATGATTTCTCTCTTGATCCAGTGATCAGTTCAGGCTACGAAACTGCCTGCCACTCTGCAAAACCAGCAGTATCAGGATTTTTTTTTTTTTTTAATTTTCTATTTTTTATTTCCTATGACCAGTGCAGTCATCTTTAAAATAACACTCACTTGCTTCTTCTGCTATAAAACACTGTGTGTTGAATAGAATCGAAATAGATATATCAGCTATATTCACACCCTTCATTATTTTGTTTTAAGTCTGTGTGCTAACACTATTTCAGTCTAAGTAAGTGACCTATTTTGGCATAGCTTAAAGTTGACTCCTTTCCAATTTAGCAAAATTAATATAATGACACGCTTATGTTGAAATAAGAGTGTCCACGCAAACCTTCACCTCAAAATAGGAAAAGCTGTGAAATACTATTGAGATTGTTATTACAGTTCCACTCATGCTGTAGATAAACCAAAAATCATTACAGTGGGTATTAGTGACAGATAGGCACAAAAGAACACATCTGACAGAGGTTTCATGTTTTACATTCTGCTCTGTCCCTCATTGGAGCTTTCCATCTATGTGTACCACCAATAAATTGCATCAGATTTCATCACATATTAATTTATTTGAAATAGTATGAATTGTTACTGATAAGAAACTATTTTGTTCCTTTTGAGGCATCTGCACCGCTATAAAACTTGTCAGAGCATTTGGGTGGAGTCATTCCTGACGGATATAAAGGTTCTGGCATTATGGCCCTCAAATATTACACGTGGATTTGGTGATTACCTGAGTCCACGCAGAGTAAGACAGAACATGTTTCATATTGGCAGTACAGCTCTGTCCTTTGAAGAATCACTAGCTGCTTTTTCTGATGACAATTAAGTATGTGAATTTAGGAAACCTGGAAAACCTTTAGTATTTGAATTTTTCTGCTATTTCCAATACAATCCTTGCTACTGAAGAGCAGAGCTAAAATGAATGATTTGTCCTGCAATGACATTAATTCAGCCTAATTGCCACATAGGTTCAATTTCTTTTTCCCTCAACAGATCTTATTTTTGATGAATTATTAGAATTCCAGCTATTGATTTCAGTAAGTTGAAGGTTTATCTGCAGGTAAAGATTTCTGCTAAGGTGCCTAGAATTTCTTTATATGGATAAAGGGGGAAAAATATTCTTAGTTTTCAAGTTTTGGAGTTGGATTCTGAGCTAGGAATCAATGAGGAGGTGGTGTGAATTTGATGCTATTTCAAGTAGAGCATCACGGATGCAGCAGTCAATGAATCTGATCAGAAGCAGCATTAGACTTGCCTATAAAGATAGATGAGGAAATGTACTGTATGGTGGATACCCCTGAACTGTGTCAGAAGCAAATAGGATAAAAACCAAAAACTTCAGATGCTTTCATATTAGAGAAAAAAAAAAATTCATAAAAGTTTAAAAAGGAAAATAGAAAAGAAGAAAAAAGAGTTAAAAAAGTAATCCAGAGACCCAGTAGGGAATATCAAGATAGGATATTAAATTGGGTTTAGAAAACTGTACTCATAAGATTATGTGAAGGCAGAGATTTGAGGATCAAAAGAAATAGAGTTAAATGGCTCAAATGCTTTCACATGATTCTAAATCGACTCAGCACGAGCAGCTTGCGACGTTCTGTCTGCCAATCTTCCCTGGATATGTGCATTCTCTTCCTAAAGCCCTCATTGTGATCTTTGTAAAAGAAATTCACATACTAATGATGTCCCTTAGTGTACCTTATGAAACATTCAAAATGGGCTGTTATGGATATGGAGTTTAACAGGGAGCAACTAATTGTTTATGCTGGGCTAGCCTGAGGGGGTTTCATTTTAAAACTTTAAAATTATAAGGCCTGAATTTCCAGGGTAAAGTTTCTCTAATAGATGGTTAAATAGCACATAGCTAGTCAGTGAAAAGCATACTGTGCATATTTTTTTTTCATATGAAACTCTCTGTAGACTATGTGCTGTTTATTTATGAGGCTGAGGTCTGGCTATGCTAATAGCTGGGAAAAAAAATCAGACAGCCACCTTACCTGCTAGCATACTAGAATGCCTGTTGTGCCACCTTCCAAGCTGCTGTTTTATTAATGATCTTGAAACTGAAATAGTAGGGCATGAAGAAGTGTTAAAATGACTTACTGATATGTCACAGACATTTGCCAAGAAAATGAAATGCACTGAGAGGAAAAAGCACCAGGGAGGCCAATGAGGAACCAAATGTTCCATATTCTGATTTGTCTGACCTTCGCCTTCTTGAGCTCTAAAGAGAAACAAAGCTGCCTTGCTTGTGCTGTGCAAACTTGTTATCCGTAAGCTCCAGAACTGTGTGGATTATGTACAGCATTTGCTTATTTACATTAAAAATAAGCCTTCTTTAAACTGAACACATCCTTTGCTTTGTTAAAAAAAAAAATCCAGCAGCACAGACATTCCACGTTGCCTCAGACCCATCAATGCCTCATGCTCATTTCTCAGCATGCCTAGTAATTTTTTAGACAGAGAAGAATTAGGGAAATGTTGATATTGAAGTCAGTCATAACAGGGGAAGAAACAGAAGAAGTATAAACAGTTATGCAGTTTCAAACAGTGGACAACAATTTTCAAATACTCTTTTGTCCCGGTAGTACTTCTGGTGAATCTAATTCTGAAGTGGTTTTGGATAATAAACTGCCTGCCTTATGTCACAGCACAGAGTATAACAGGTCTGTGTCCTTGATAGGGCTCCTTTGGTGGTGAACCTACCCACATGGGAGATGAAGAGTTCTTCCCAGCTGATCATCATACTGAAAAGCAGTGTGAGCAACTAATTTCCTACGTCAACTCTCTGATGTATTTGAGCTGAGCTCAGTTAACAGGCACAACAAATTTCACCAGAATCTCTGTGGGGATGGAAGCATTCTAGGTGGATCTGGAGGATCCACACACTTCGACACTCCACTCTAAAGAAACCCAGAGAAAGGCTGAACAGGACAGATTTTTCTCAAGTGCAAAGTGTCCTACCTTGAATAATTTAAAAATCAGAAAGAGGACTGAGAAATACACATAAGCAAAATACACAATCTTGTCAAAGAGAACATAAATTTTGATGGATTTTTTTTCCTTGGAGATGAATTTTTCCCATCCTATCAGAAGGCACTCGGAAGCAAACAAAGCTAAGTTATCATTATCTTTTGTGGACTACAATTTTCATGCCCTTTTTTCCATAGGTTTTTCTGCATTTTTTTTTTAGCTTTCGCTTAGTAGATTAACATACTTGAAATACAGAAGAGTATTTCAGGTGAAAGGATGGCTTCATTTTGCTAGTGAATGAAATAATGCTTGTCTATGCCTCACATATGAAGTGCTTTAGGGAGCTTAAATGGCTCCGCATAAATATGCTTTCTGAAATTATTACATACCATAATGTTTATATGGCATCCTGTAGCTAGAATGGGAGCTGTAACTCTGAATCTCTATGGTGAATAGATATTAGAGCCACTAAATGATTCTAAGTTGGTTTAGACCCTTCTGTTTGTCAGATGGATTTGGCACTTTTGGAGGGAGCCAGGTTCGCTTTTGGAGGCAGAAGACCTTTACTCACAGCTCAGGCAGAGGACGGATGGCAGCAGTACCACCCGACTCTGCCTTCTGACAGGTGGTGGCACCAGCTGGGTAGGTCTTTTTGTAGATGGGGAATATCAAGTCTGCAGTTGCAGCATCCCCACAGAGGTTGCTAGCAAACACGACTGGTGCCACTTGCTGTGTGCTTGCATGTCTAAGCTGATCGCGGGAACAGGGTTTAGAATCCCAATTTGTTTCTAATTGCTTTTCAGTTTGAAGACCAAATTTTAGATCTGCCAGAATACCTGCAAGCCTGCTTGTTTCCATGAGGCTCTAAAGGGTAAAAGTTAGTGCAGAATTCAGCCCTCTGTCATGACTAATTTAAGCAAGATTTAGACTATTAACCCAGAGGTCAAAGGTTTACTCTGTTATCACAACATCACCAAGTCCCCCAGCCTTTCTCTGGCTTCTGATACTTAATTGTGTTTGGTTTCTGTTAGAGGCCCAGAATGCTTGTTAGATGCTAAAAAGGTGTAAAACATAATCCAGTACTGTCTCCAAACTAGTACTCTGGCAAGCACAAACAGTGCATCTAAGACCATGTTAGTATTGATCTCGAGTCGGATCACATTAGCACTTCCTACGCTACCTGGCCAGAGCCTGCCAGGGAGTTAGCAATGCATAGAAAGACAGACCCAGGCAGCCAGATCGATGGATTAATGACGTCTGTCTCCTTTGTGCAATTTTACTTCCTACATATCTCTCTTGATCCCCTTGTGCCCTCCCTGGGAATGAACTTTCTAAAGGTTCAGAAGACACATAACACAATTGTGTGCAAGTAATGCCTATAACATAGCAAACATTAAAAACAAAAAAAAAGCTCATGGTAATAAAGTATGTCTAGATCTGTGTATGTATCTACACTCACGCATGTATAGTTTTTCTCTCATGGTAGATGTTTTGCTTTATAAATATGTTGTGTGCTCTTACGTCTTAGGCCGATATGTAGATTTTTAGGAAAAGCAGGTTATCTTTGGCAGATGGTCATGTTCATATGATACAGAGAACTGTATAAAACAGCTTGTAAAATTTCCGGTGTGTGGATGAATAATAGCTATAAACTTTCCTGAAGGATTTCCAGGTTTCTTCTCAGGTTCGTCTTTCATGTCAATCTTACTCTGAATATTAGCATTTCTTACTACTAATTGGCTATATGCACCCACCTTCACACACTCATGAATGGATTGAAAATAAGTTTCTTACACTATAAATAAATTATTCTGTCAATTTGTTCTAGTTTTTATTCTATAATTTAACACAGTTTTTAAAAAATAGCATGCTATTGCTAAATATTTCACTGTACATTACTCCATAAGCCACTCTGCTATTTCCTTCCAAAACAAATCTCCATTTCCATGTGACCATACCTTTACATGTTTATTCTAATCCTGTTTATACATTTTTCTAAAAAGGTAGCTTTCAGGTTGAATTACTGACAAAGAAATATCAGGTCTTTGTGTTTTATATTCTTCATTGGAAGGGATCTGCCAGGGAGAAATGTGTGTAAGGTTTCATATCTTCAAATATCATCCTCTTGCAATACTAACTATTTGGGTTTTTTTCTATCTATACCATTCTACTGCCTCTACTTAGCTCATTCCTCAACATTTTCCTCACAGATTTTCAGTCTGACTTATTTGACATTCTTTACATAAGTTTTACTGCCTTAAACATATTTTCCCAAGCCCTTCTGAGAATCTCAATCTTGTATTTGTGATTATTTGTATTACAGCAACAGCTATGGGACCTAGATGAAACCAGAGCTCTATTTTATTAGCACAGATTCATGCTGAGAAACAATATTTACTCTGAAGACTCGATAATAGTGGGATCCAGTCTTGGACACCCTAGAGAGATGTGCATTTTACGCATATAGTGAGGCAGTAAAGAGAATACCTGACTTCCTCGTACAGTCAGTGGGAAGTACCATGAAGGCTGGAGCAACGTTCCCAGGGATGTGGTAGAGACCCCATCACTGAAGGTTTTCAAGATGTGTTTGGACAGGGTGCTAGATAATGTAGGTTCCCTTTCCCATGAAATGTAGGATCAGCTGATCTTGCAAGGTCCCTTCCAGCCAGGGCTGTTCTATGGTTATTATAAGGGAGAAGCAATCTGCTCCACTTGGAAGCATTTCAGGGCCTCCACCTCCTTTGCTGACCACCAGGCTGAGTGTATATCTTCTCATATTAGTTTGGGCTTGTCCTCACACCAAAGCCTAACCTCTCTGAGCATCAGCATAGTCTGTATGACCCTTATTTGTCTGTCTCTGGTTTTATGCAAACCCACTGGTTCCCTTCAAGGGAAAACCTTAGCAGAGGTGGGTAATGGGTGACACTGGGCTGCTGTCCCTACCCAGGCGACAAAGCCCAAGACCTGGACCTTGAAACAGCACAGCAGCTGACACAGAGGTTGTCAATAGCACATTAATGGGGAGGAAAGCTTCATTAAAATGTTTTGGTTTTGGTTTTTTTTTTTTAAAGCACAGGTTGGGCATTTCAGTTATGAAGGCTGGATCTGACCAAAAATCAGTAAATGAAGGATTAGAAAAGGAAACAGAATGGAAGTGATTCACCCAAAGCTGTGCATCTGGTCGTAGTCTAGCGCAGAGTTGGCTGGACTCCCTTGCCTCCAATCTGATGAGCAGTTGCTCACGTTTACCAAGCACCAGACAAAAATACATTCGCTCATTTTTTTTCCCCTCACAGATTTCCTTGTTTGTTTGGTTTTTGGGGGGGGGGGTTGGGGTGTGTGTGTGTGTTGTTTGTTTGTTTGTTTGCTTGGGTTTTTTTTCCTGGTGATTTAACCACTTCTTTTCAAGGCTCACTGCCTTCTTTGGGAGAGTGTGGGCAGACAATTTAAGGCCAGCTGGGGTAGGCACCCGGGACTAGTATAGAGGGTTCCCAGAAAGTTCACTGCAAAGGGGTAAGGAGTAAGAGCTGTGGTAATATTCATAGGCAAAACCAAGGCCTCTGTGACTCAAAGGTCCTGCTTAGAGGTGCCATGAATGTTTTTCTAGCCTATATGGGATCTGCACTGCGGTTCAGTGACTGGCTTATAAATTCAAATAATAACTCTGACATGCTGCAGAGCTCCTTGCGTTTTTGTTCCCCAGAAGAGCTTCATGCAAGGAAGGATGGATTCTGCCCTCAGTTATGACCATGATTATCTATGGCTTCATTATATATGCAACAGATTCAGTTCCTTATCCTAGGAGAATGGGTTCCTATAAGTATTACTATAAGCCCACCAAGATGCTGAATATTTTATGAAATTATATTTTAGTTTGGAAGGGATCTGCTAGGAAT
>NW_009260286.1:1671287-1680073 GCF_000687185.1 Egretta garzetta
CCTTTCAAGGCTAAGCAATTTCTTTCAAAACAGGAAATAAATTACACATCTGAAAATTGTTCACACACTTGATCTATCCTGACCAAAACCCCCATCCCTCAAGACTGGACAGGTTTTCTTCAAGGCACTTTATACTGGGTTCAAGTTCTTCTTGTTAATTTAAGAAAAATGCTATAGGCCAACCATTTTTTATTATTTATGACTATTTTCAAAAACTCATTTCCCTTTTCCTGTCCCTCAATGAGAACGCTGGTGGCATTCTGCTTTATGGCACTCATATTGACATTTCTGCTACCTCCATGATCATGCTGTAGGATTTAAAACTGCTGCCCATCACAATAGTGTTTGAAGACCTATTCTTCAGGGTCCCATCCAACAAGCTGCTCCTTGCATCAGTGTAGAGCTCCTTTGGCTTGTCTCTCTCCTTATACTTTAGGAAGAAATAGGTAGTTTTTAAGATTTACAAAGGCAGGCTATTTCACATCAGAAGTTAAGCAAATTCCTTAGGCATTAGGCTCCTTGTGCAGCATGCCCAAATATCCACGTTTTGGTATTAGCTGAGTTCTTATGTGAACCATCAATGTGGTATTTTAGCAAGTGAAGGGGTGCACTTAAAGTGTTTGCAAGTATAAAATATTCATCCTCGCTAGCACTGAGTACATGAGTACAGACTATCCTGAGAATAATGAATCTGAAGAAATCCTATATTTTATTTCTGTTCATCATGCAAGAGTAACTGTATAATGTGTCCAGACCAAACATGACCAAATCATTCAGTTGTAAGGATAAATATACAGGTCTTTGCAAGCTATTTGTGATTAAAACCTTATAGTGCTATGTACTGTGCAGACATAGAGCCAGACAGTGGCCCTGACCTTAAGACTCAACCTCAGAAACACAGAAGACAAAGTCTGAAAAGGGAAAGCAGAAATAAGAAAGCTTGATGAAGATTACACAGAAGGTCAGTGGACAAAGTAAGAGCGAAACACTGTTCTTCAAGCCCAGTCTAGGCCATATCTCTGTATATCAAACCATGCTGCATTTTATTCCGAAAAAAGACCTGGAAATGCCATGTACTTGCTACAAGGCCTATTTCACTTTCTGTAAGGTTGTTTCTTACTGTGCTGTGACTATAAGGTTATTTATTTCTTAATGGAAACAGGAAAAGAAGATATATTTGCTGAAGTTGAAAAACAACTGGGAGTACAGAAAATCTACTAGAACTCAAATCGTCCAGTTTTTAAAATGAACGAATAATATTTTGGTTCTCTGTTGTTGGTTTGTTTGGGTTTTTTTCCCCAAAAGATAAAGAGTTTTGCTGGCTTAGATTATTTTTACCTATTAAGTGGGTACTGGGGTCAGGATTATGCCTTTCATGAATGAACCAGAAGGGTGTTATTTTGTCTGTTCAGGTAAAATTGGAATGTGTATGCTCTTTGCAAAACTGTACATTTGTTGATTACTGTGCTAGTGCTGTTACTTAAATAAAAGCAAAGAAAAAAAGACAATAAATTGTGGTGAATAGAAGATTTTATTTTTCTTTCAGGTGGAGTTAAGCAGTATGTAAGGTATGTGAACAGGATTTACACTGTGTGTTAAAAGGATTATTCAGATGTAAAAGCCATAAACAAATGCACTGTTCATGTAAACATAGCTGCATTAGTGATATTACACCATAGAAGAATTTGGCTGTACAGATGAAATGAGAAATATGTATCTAATTATACACAAAACTGTACAACACACAAAACAATACAGTGCAAATTTTTAAAACTTCATCTTCTTATCACAACCAAATAGATTCCATTTAGATTAAAGAAAGAATAGGTACAGTTTAATGAAACAAAAAGTGATTTAGTGTTTAGTTTTGTGAATAAAATTTGACTTTTTTAAAAAAAATATATTTTTAGAAGGATCAGTATTTGAGAATAAAACTTTATTTTTCCTAATTTTATTTTAAAAAATGAAATCAATAAAATTCATAAAAGTTAGTTTGGAAAATGGGCTTTGGCTTAAGAGGCATTTGCAGTAGCCTTTTCAATAACATATTTTATTTTTAAAAACCTTGGAGGGAAGAACAAGAGACAAGAAACAAGAGCTTGTTCAGAACAATCACAGCAGAGCTCCTTCAAAAAAGTTATAGGAAAATTACTTGGAAGCTCCTTTAGGGAAAATATTCTTGTTCTCTGACCAACACGATTTCTGAAATGTGTTACTTATTCTTTACCTAAACCTGGTAGTACCGTAATATTTCAGTCCAAGATATTAACTGGGTTCTAATATAAATTCTGTTCATGCTAACTGACTACAGGGAAGTTCATCACATCTGGCTAAAAAATTTGGAAGTTGTCTCAAGTTCTTATGCAACAGTGATCACATTTTTACTTTACAAGTCTCTAGTCCAAGCCTCAAATCTACACAGATCTTACCCAAGGTAAGTTTCAAAATTCTAACAACGCTTCTTTTTTTTTCTCTCAAAAACTGTCCCTAAAGCTTTTTAGTAATTTAAAAATATATTTTAAAAGAGGAAAAAATATATATTACATTCCATTCTCCAGAACCTCAAACTGGTTAAGAGGATTTACTCTTACTTTCCAGACTAATTCACTAACAAGGTATACTTCAAACCAGAAGCAGGATGTTAGAGGAATTTCTAAGTTTTTGGAAAGGCAGGTTGCTAATAACTTCTTTGTCAGGCTTAATTATAGCAGGCTTCCATGACCAATACAGTTGGTCAGCCAGAATATCCCTCAGTTTGGGTGCACCACAAAATAACCAAACTCTGAAGGGTGATTTTGCACCTGTGCATGAGAGAAGGTTAGGGATGGAGCAGGCTAGACTTTTCAGTGGCAGTGGTAATTCAGACCAAGCAGTCTGGTAAGGCCCTAAGCTCAATTTTGATCAATTCCATTAACACTAATAACTTCTTTTGCCAGGTTTTGTGGCCTCAGATAGCAAAGTTCTTTATACAGGAAGATCATTGTCATTATCTCTGTCTTATGGAGAATGAGACAAAATAGCTTGCCCAAAATCACCTTGGAGACGAGGGGCAGAGTCTTTGGAGGAAATATGATCTGAGACTTTCCAGCCTGTTCTGGCAAACGTTACACAGCACTTAGCCGTCCTTCCACTGCAAACCGTGCGGCTCAGTGCAGGGACAGAAAATAGGAGGTTTGTAAACATCTGAAGTGGATAGGCTGTACATTTTTTTAAGGACAGGAAACTCCTTAGATTCTAACGTGGAGGAAAGGAGCCTAAAGCCTGATCCTGCCCTGTTCTTAGTCTCTAGGCTTAAAGCTGAAAATCTATTTGCTAAGCCTTTACAGCTCACTTGTGAATGCAGTGTTAGGAGGGAGCACACATAATTTCCTAGAAGGAAAAAAAAAAAAAAAAAAGTGGTGCATTGCTTCATATCAGAGCTGAACTCACATATTTTGAATAGTAACAACAATGATAAAAAATGTCCTGGTAATGTAAAAACAAGAGAAAATGTTCTATACTTATGACAGAAGGCGTATCTCCCACACAGGGAAGCAGGAGAATGATTAAAATCTATTTTAAAGGTATTTTGAGATCTTCATATCAAAGCTAATTAAATATACTCATTTCAGTATAAGTTTCATATATGTAGACTTGCAGAAAGACAACACAGAAAAGGCTAGTTTTGGAGTAGCATTCTGATACTGTCTGCAATTCTGTAATATAAATTCTCATTAGTATTTTTTGTGTTTGAATAATTCTCTAAATATGTACAGCTAAACCATTATTTAGATGGCTGGAATTAGTTTTGGAATTAGTATACTAGTTAGGACTGGAACCTAATTGTGTAAAATAAAACAAGTTGTTCTAGAAGTCCATATTACCCTTTTTTGAATATGTATTCCCAGACAATATTATTTATTCAAATTAATAAGCTCAGTGCTGAATCTGTCCAAGGTCATCACAGTTTGTCTGTTACAGTCTCCCTCAAGTTTGATGAGAGAGCTACGTTAATGAAAATGCATTAGATTAAAAAAAAAATAGAACACTGTTAAGTTCTTGTATTAGTGATGATAATTTTGCATTTGACACAGAGTTAAAAAGAATTTCTCTATTTGATGGTGTATTAATATCTGTAGCGACAAATCCTTCAGCACATACTATAGCTGCCATTGCCTGGAGGAAAACCTAAGGACATTCTAAAGAGCACTGTGGAGGGAAGTTGTAAAGAAGTACTCAGTTTGGAGTTGTTAGACTGAAACTAAGCAGAACGGTTTGATGTATTGCCAGAAGGCTTTATCTTCTCAAAAAGTTTATAATCAAACACAAAGGAGAGCCTACTGCATATTTTGTTGTTCAGCGAACATGAAAAGTTGTTTTCCTTTCATTAACGCATCTCTCTGTACACTTAGCCTTATCCAAACCAGCACATTCTGTAGATATTGTTACCACTTAAAGTCCAGGATTAATTCACTTCAGTGAAACTTTGGTTCCTTTTTCAAACTGTTTTTAAGCTGAGTTTGGCAGAGACGCTTGAATCAGAAGTCAGAAAAGGGAAAGCACAAGTTAACACTGTAGCATTTTCCAAACCTTCCATGAAAAATCTGAGAAGTATTTCACACATATTACAAAGCAGTTACCTTAGAACATTTAGAAAGGTAAGTATTGTCCCATTTTCCCTGGGGAAAATGTGGAGTAAGGAATGCATTAAGGTTATATATATATTACAGAGTTGAACTGAAAATGGAATCCATATCCCATTATCTCACTACTAACCTTCCAACTGAAATTATAAGATGACACACGCGAACGCACACATGCACAAGTGCTCACACGTACACCCCTATTAACGTTGTTTGTGAATCTTATAATATTGGTGTCTACAGCATCGATGGCTTCAACTTCAGAACTTGCCCCAAGTTTCTCTTAAAATTAATGGAGACACAGGCATTTTAAGACATGATCCAATTAATCTTACTGGGTGTCAACTTTAGGAAGGGTTAGTCATACTCCCAAATGCCAATCTCTCTTTAAGGATGCTAAAGAGAACACAGACAAGTAGCTCAAATGTAAACACATACATTTAGAAAAACCTGCCCACAATAAGTCCTAGAGCGTTTCATAACATGTTTCTGTGATTTTTTATTAAAAACAAGTGACAAGTACATGGCTATGAATATTAAGCAACCTTTTAAGGTGCCCGTTCTCAGTTTTGAATGCACATAAATCAGTTAGGGCTACAGTTTTAAAGGCATTTAGACATCTAAAGGGGAGATGGAAATTATGTATTACGTGTGTTTTTCTTACTTTTCAGCAATAAATAAGAAATATTAATGATATTAATGATTTAGGAAGGAAGTGTGACAAAGAAGTATGAGAAAGAATCAAGCTATATGAATAAGTTATTTTAGAGATATATTAGCCCCAGATGAGCTATGCTGAATATTATCACCTTGGCTAGGGGGTAAGATTTTTCCTATGGCCTTAGAAATTACTGACTACCTTGCTGTAAATATTCACCTGGGTTTAGTCTGCAGGTTTTGTTCTTAAATGTCCACAGAATAATGTTTTATTATGTATAGATGAAAAATAATTCACCTCACATACACTCAGTATTAGGTAGAAAACTGAAAGATGGCTAACAGTTGATATCCTGGCTGTAGAAAAATCAATAACAAAATTCCCATTGAGTTGAATGTAGTGAGATTTTATATTTCATCTTGAGTGTCATAGAGCAGCAAAAATGTGGCCAATATAGTTAAAGAGAAGAATATATTCTGTCAGGGGAAAATAAATAAAAAAACCAAGCCTACTTTGTTTTCTCATAGGTTCAAGTGTCTGCAGGCTGAAAAGAAAGACACCATTTTGATAGTATTTAAAGAATAGGGAGAAGAATGATAAGAGACATGTCCTGGGACAAAACAAAAATGGCAAAATATACAAAGTGAGTATAAGAACCTGTATAGGATAAATGGACAAACAGTAAGTCACTGATGTAACTCAGTATTTTACCCTCAATGTTTTCCTTTACACCCTGCCTCTTTTCTGAAACACAGACCACAGCCTGAGCAGAATCTCTTCTGCTCAGCTTGAGCAGAGCGTCATTTAAAGAATCTTAATAGAAATTAGAAATAATGGTGTGAAGAAAAAGAAAGGTAGCTTCAAGCTGAGTATTAAGCCAAACTTTCAGAGAGTGAAATATATTCAAACATGCAATAGTGTAGTGTTGAAAAAGCACAAGGAATCACACTCCTGGGAGCATTCCAGTGTTGTCAGGTATATTGCTATATGACCTTCCAGTCGCAGTATCTGTGATGTTATGATAGCTCTTCAGTTTAGCTTTTTCTCCTTGCTCCTGGTTCAGTTTGTGCTGTTATCTAATGTGGCACAGGAGCTAGCAGCTTCCTCGGTAACGACTGGGCATGTGTATTTGAAAAGGGATCACCAATTAAATGGGTGGGATCACTGAAGGTTCATTCACAGAGATGGGACAGGGCATGATTTTGCCTAAATCTACTGCAATTCTCCTGTGTGACTTTGTGCAAGCCATCGTTGCCTGGGACCATGCCTGTAGCGCCATGCATCCCCATGGCTATATCACAGCATTTATGTTCCAGGTTCCCAGAGGGAGTCCAGCATCCTGTGTTAGGTGCTTTGGCTCCCTATACTGTATAGTGGAGAACTGAACCTACCAAAGTGATATCTTCAAGCAAGTTGCTGCCCAAAGAAATACGGGTCTGGGGTAGGTATTAATTTTCTAGATGCATTATTCCTTCTCATTAAGATGCAGTTTCCCTCCGTTTGGGTTTCACAGCCCAGTTCCCCGGTTTGGTTGTAGGGGTCCTAAGCCCTGCTCTCAGAGCTCAAGAAGGGATCCTAAACCAGTCTTCTTTACACGTTGGAGTAGCAGTGAGAACATGAACCTTACTTATAGTCTGCTTCTATAAATTAGCAGTTATAAGAAAAGACTGGAAGTCTTTTTACTTCTTCCTTCTGCTTCCCTGCACAAATCTACAAAGTGTGTAAAGAAAAAAAACACTTCATTTTTCTTCATTCGTGATCTATTTTCTTTAAATTTTAAGGGACTGGGGCTGTTTCTAACTGTGTATTTCTGCAATACTTTAGCTCTGTGAGGGGCCATTTCAGTTAAAACCTGTAAGTGTTACTTTAATGCAAAAAGATCAAAGTAGTTTTCATTTTCCATGGTGTTCATTAATTTATATAAACAGAAAACACATCTTTTGTTTGTTGTTTTAGTAATTTAGATTCAGGCAGCTAATCCAGAAATAAAGAGACAGCCTGTTATTTTCTTAATAGACATGTGAGAGGACTTTTACGTAGTTGGTTTTGATGGTTTTTTTGGTATTCTTCCTGCCCTGAGTGATATTTCCGTAATGTCCTCAAATATTTGAAACAAAAACCACTTAGTGTTCCTTATTTCAAAGTGTTGTTATTAGATGCATTTTTTGCTATATCCTCAGAACTTCTTAGTCTTCAAAAGTACATATGGATCAATTGTAAAATTATTAAAGAGAAAGAAAATAAACATAGTTCTTTTTCTAGGAACACACTAGGTTTTGAAGAGTCTGGCTGTTTTCCTAACCTGAACTAGAGAAGACTGGACATCACCAGAGACTTAAAGAACATCTTTCCTGTTGGTGTCATTCTCTTCCTTCTTCCTCAGTTTTAATCTCCTCCTTTCTGTCTGTGGCAGATGGCATTATGCTGATGAAGGAAAGAGATGTCTGGTTCCCAACAGCTTATGCCAGCAGACCAGCAGTGCCTTTTCATACAAAACTTATTTTATGTAGAGAAAAGAATAGAAGATAATTATTTTATAAAAGGAAAAGAACCTGAAGTTCATCCATAAAACATGCTCATGAAGGACATGGGTACTGCCAAAATACCATTATGCCTATGTCCTTTTAAACTCTTCCATGGGGTGAACCACTTATTGATTCTGTAGGGCTCGGAGTGAGATGTATTTTATACTGTAGGTATGCTGCATTCTGATTGGATAGTCTAGACCAGAGCTTTTAATTTCTCAATGAAATCATTAAATGCTGCAGGGAAATAGATGCTTAACACAAATGATTAAGCATATTGTTAGGTCAAAAGCCTAGTTTTTTGTTAAAAAAAATAAAAGCTTTACTTAGCTTTAATAGTAAACAATGAACTTCAAGCCAATGAGACATTTGTGCAGTAGTCTGTTATTGGCCAGCATTATTATCTGAATACTGCTGAATGTTAAGTAGCATGGCATAGCAAACCCAACTCAACATATTTTTCATTAGAAGACTAGCAGTTTTCATATTTAGTTCTAAACAGCTGACTTATAAAAATATTATCTCTTGTTCTAAATTTTAAGAGTAAATTTAAAAAAAAAAACACACCGAAATTTATATTAAACCCTGAAAAATATTGACTTTGAAGATTTAGGTTTTGTTCCTGTGTGTTGAGCATTTTTGAGAAAAAGGAAAAATAAACCTTACGTCATGCTTTTATGGACAAAGTGTTCAGTTTTCATTTTTTCATTCAGTCTGTAGATAAAAGCCATTTAAAAAATAATTGTATGCAATAAAATATTATCTTCCAGAAAATGAACCTCTAATATCTTATATTTTGTAATATGGACCATTAATGGGTTTTTTGAAATATCATTTTAAACCTGTGGTAACCAAAACACAGAAAGAAACAATGTTTTATACCAAAATGTCATATTTATTTAGCTTATTTTATTACAAAAGATTCTCATGCTATTTAAAGACCAATAGCAATGCTAGATTTCAAGAGAAAAATCTGCAGAT
>NW_009260286.1:1680136-1686021 GCF_000687185.1 Egretta garzetta
AATATAATCTACTAGCTAATGTTCACGTTCTATTGGCTTCTCGAGGATGGAATGTTGGACCACCCAAATGCTGTCTGATAACTATCCAGCAGAGACAACTATAAATTTCTGGAGTGGTTCAGCTAACAAAGGCTTTATGCTATTTCAAGTGGCAGGAGACTGTGTATTCAAGTGGGAGATCCTGAGTAAAGTGGTCATGGTATTTTGATGTGGCTATGGTATTCTGCTATGCAAAATGTGACCAATGTACGCAGTTCCTTAGCTGATTCTTTTGTTTACGGAAAAAAATAATCAACCAAAACCAAACCAACCAAAACAACAAAAAAAAAAACCACACCACAAGAAAATCATGTTCTCAGATGATCAGGATTTAGGTTTTACATCTCACCCGGAAGATTGATTATGCTCTTGCCACATTCACATGCCAGAAGTATACTGTATTGATTGAATGTCCACTGCTTTCAGCAGTTAATAAATCCCAACTTAGTGTTTACTGGCTTACAAAAAGGAGAGACACAATAACATTGCATATATTAATTGTGCTTTTGAAATTAAATATCAGTAGCATATTGGAAAGGTGGAACTATTTTCATTAAAGCATCAGGTTGACAGCAAGTTGTGTTAACAAAGTTCAGTAAAATGTCTTCAGTGTCCCTGAGATGTTCATAAAAATAAATTAGCCTGTGAAGACAGCGTGCTTAGGGAAATTCTAACACATGAAATTGTACTGGAATGCAAAGCAAGCCAACAGGTTTGCTGAAATGATTAACAGTTAACTAGGTTTGGAATATCAACACATGTTTTACGTACCCATAATTTATTGTCATTTCTTTAGGTTGACTACAATTTATGCAGAGCAGAGAATGCTTATTCACCTAAGTTTTCTTTTGGGCTGTAAATGAGATCACTTAATTTTAACTACATGCTCTCTGACCACAGACTGCACAACCCAAAGAAAAGGTGCTTACTGATGCTGAATAAATGAAAAGAGACTCGTTAGTACATCTCAGTGAACTATTCTGTAGAGTAGTTGACTCTCTGCTTTGATGTCAGTAGTCAGGATGGGAATGGTAATTGTGTTAATTAGCTTAACAGGACAAATCTTACAAAATTTTGTGTCTCTGTTTCAGAATGAGATAAAATAATTTCAGAAAGGAAATATGTGGATCATTTGCTGAGCAGAAATCTTACTTGAAGGCTACAACTATGAATCTCAGTCAGTAGGGCTGGAGTTAGGAATATAAAAGCCATGTGTCCAAGGTAAGGTGATCAGTGAGGCTCTTTTTATAGACAAGACAGATGTCTTGGACAATTATTCATCCCCTTTCTGAAGCAGGCATGTAAGGAAGGTGATCTGAATTACATCAATTGATACGCTGTCCTCTTTGTCTTCAAATACTGTAAGAGGAGTTTAAATGTCTAACGGGGAACACGTCTACCTTGACTCAACTACTCTTCAGTGAGATGACTTTCGTCCTGACATGGGTCACAGATTCATGAATTATTGTAACATTTATTGCAACATACTGCAGGACACATTATTCCACAAAGGTGGATGAGGATTAAGTGACTTCCAGTGATCTGAGCAGGTGGACATCATTACTTTTGACAGTGTTCTGACCTGGGTACAGTATCCTCTATCCTTTATCTTCTTTTTATTCCCTCCTCTAGAAAGTAAAATAGAAGCAAACATAAAGTAATCCTGTGATCAGCTCAGAGACTGAATATCAAAATCAAACAGCTAACACACACAGGTAAATGAGATAAGGTTGCCAACACTCAAGAAGACCTAAGAGCACACCAAACAGACCAGCACTGGAGTAGACCCATCATGGACAGTGTCCTAGGTATGTATTGATACAACAGAAACTATCAAAGCTGATTTTTGTATATCACTGCATGAGAGAATATAGGGTGGCAGACTCAATATCAAGAAACTTGGAGTACACAAACTTCAAAGTACACTTTTTTGGACATGTGAAGTACCTGACCTGATCAAGAGAGTAGATTATTAGAGTTAACAACACCAAACCTAAGAAAAAATGATGTTTTTAAATGTTGAGGGAAATTTTGCTATTATGAGTGAGAGACAAGCGTTGAAGCAAAGAGGTGCAGGCGAGAAAGGAAGAGAACACACAGAGTAAAATTATACGGTTTGTTTAGAACAGGGAATATGTAAAAGTGAAAAAAAAAAAACCAAATAATATACATTAGAAAAAATTATGTAATGTTAGGCATTTCATCAACCAAGATTACGTCTAGAATATATATAATTTCATAATTCTTTATGTAGAAGACATTACTGCAGCACAACTAGGAAATGGTGTTCAGCTACGATGTAGATGTTTTGAACAGGCTACTGAAAAAAATGAAGCAGATTCTTAAAATAATCCCAGAAATCATTCAGAAGCTGGAGAAAAATGTTGCACACCTGCTAAAATGCTCAGGCTATTTAAATTACCTACAAGAATGATGGGAGGTGGCTTGATCACACTGTGTACATTCTTTCAAAGGCAGAAAACACATGATATTGAAAATCTTTTTAATATTGGAGCCACAATGAAAGCCAATGGTTTGAAACAGCAACTAAACAGTTTTTAATTTAAAGTGAAACACATTTGAAACATGAACTTCAGGAAGGAAAAAAAAGTAGTGAGTTGAATTTTTGAATTTCTGAAGGCTAATTTTGTGTTTGACATGGGCTTGGGTGCTGAGGAAGAAAATACGAAATTATGGTCCTCTTTAATGAAAAAAAACCACGTTTCTTCAACAAAGCCACATGGAAGCAGATAAACAACCTCAGTGAGGCCATCATCAACTTCCTTTTCATGTGCCCCCTGTATCAAAAAGAACAAAAAAGACACTGGTAGCAATATAGAAGAGTTTTATGCATTTTTTTGATAGATAAGAGATTAAATTAGCTTAATTTACCTCCATTCAGCACCTTTGAAGAGATTTTAGCAGCATAATAGCAGAACACTGATTCATAACATCCTAAATAGGTGAAAAAATTGCTTGTTAAAAGCACCTCCCCTTCCCTTCAGCTGGCTAAAATTAGCTGCCCAGTTTCAAAAAGCTGAAATAAACTGGGATAAATCCCATCATCATAAACAGAATTCAGTGGAAAATAATTCATGAGAAAGGGTATGCTTTATGAAAAAAGTACTTACCATCATGCATTTGGTGTAATTATACTTTGCTTTTCAAACTGTAATGAATAGTGGCTCATACAAATAGTACGTTAAAAACATGACTAATTTAGTTATTGTTATTTCCTTTGGCATTCATTTTGATATATGTAATGTTAAAATCTTGGTATATTATCTGCACTGAATTTGCATCTTTGGTTACCCTTTATTGCATTTGGAAACATTTATGCTTGGAGACATTCAGTACAGAAGTACTATTTTTCTAACATTTTTGTCCTTCCCACATGTTAGTATCCAAAATCACAGAAAGAGTAGTATGAGAGACACATGCCTGCAAAAACTTCTGAGAGAGGATACCAAATGGAGGAATGCAGAAGTGTGAAGTGGAAGAAGCATACAGCTGTTTTACTTATTCTTCCCAAAGCTGGGGACAATGACAAGAAATAAACTCAGGCGGGCTGCACAGAAAAGGTTTGTGTTGGGAGACAGAGGACTTTAAACTGTTCACAGTTGGAGTGTTTAATACAAAAAGGGAATAAATTGGTTTAAAAACTGAAAGACATTTTTACCTCTTGCTTGGGATAAACACATTCCTTCCAACTGGGGCTGGAACTATGAGAAATTCCCTGACTCAACCACATCTGTCATGTGCTTGTGGGAGAACTCATGGTGTTGGGCCGCAGAGAGATGCATAGAAGGCTAAGAGGGGGTGTGCTGAGAGAGGATGGATGGGAAGTGGATGAGAGGATAACACTGTTGTGAGATCTTCTCTGGGGTGTCATGAAAGCCTCCTACAATTCTGGTACTACATACCGTCATGTTTTAGTGACACATGAATCAAAGTATAAAAGATACTGAAGAATGGAACCCCTGTTAGTATCACGGATTATAATTGGGAAGGCTTTTCTTTCATCTTTTCACTTCCTGAGATCCTAGCCCTAAATATTTAAGAAACAGCATTTTTTTTTTCTTATAAATTATTGTTTCCCCATCGGAAATTCCCACACCTCATCTCCTTTTTTGCTACCTTTAGTAGCAGTTTGTTAGGTTATGTTTATACCAGGGCTGCCTGTTTGACTATCATGTATTGGAGACACCTGCCAGGCAGCTTTGAACTAGCTATGTTCTACAGCTGTTAGAAAGATAGCCATGGCAACATAAAACTTGCTGTAGGCTTTAAAGTATGCCCTTGAGATAGGAGGGAGGACAACATAATAAACCTTAACCGCTTTCCAGATTTGAGTCAGAATGATGTTAATTTGTCTGCTCATACATTTTTGTTCTGCTAGATTCACTTGTAACTCCTCTTTGCACACCCAAGTTGGAATGAGGTGACCACTTTGCCCCCAAACCTTGAAAGCAGGCTTTCCTAAATTTAGGCTGTCAGGGGTGCAGTAGATGTCACCAGCTATCTTCTGCCATGCAGCCCCACATACATTCTCAATCCCTCTCTCACGTGTTTTAGCCTCATCTGCATAAAGCCAAGAAATAAATAAAACCTGAAAGAGCTTATTTTCTCATTCTTAATTCACCTGATGGGTTATCAGTTATTTCTGTCTCACCAAGGAGCATCCCCACCACATTTTGGGAATATCTTCAGGGAGTACCTGGTGCTTCTTCTCCTTTTCTTCAACATTCTCCTCCTTTTTCCAACTACTGTAGGCTCCCTCTTTACTTTTTAGGGTAAAGTGGAGTTAAACTAAAATCTCTCTTATGTGATAAAGAAGGAAATAATTCTAGATGTTAAAATAGGTTGTCAGAAACGTTGACAAGTGTAGATAGAATGTGATTTATGGACCTTTAACTTTTTAAATTAAAATCTTATATCCTTAGGTAATACAGTAGTGCTGGTGTGCATTGAATTCTTGCACTGCATTCCAAATTATCTGTAGCACATTAATTTACCATAGATCTGTTTCAGTTGTTTGAGTAAAATGGACAAGATAAATTGAATTAGTCTGAAGTATAAGATTGTGGTGAAAATGAAAGTCCATGAAGACTGTCAGATGTAAGAATTAACTGTTACCACTTTAAATGTTACTTGTAAAACAGAGACTCTGGGAGACATACTCGAATTTGGATACTCTTTTGCTGGCTGATACAGTAGATGTCCTGTTCAGGGACACATAGCTTAGGGGATATGTAGCATAGTTTTCCTTTCAGTATGTCTCAAGTTAGAAATGGAAATTTCAGAACTTAACAGAAGTCATATAAAGTTGGGCCAATAGCCTGTTAGACCTGTATCACGCCAGCCTCATGACAGAATTCAGCATTGTACGTCAGAAACCTCAGAAAATCCCAATTACACAATAACTTACCCACAAAGAGTTTTCTTTCTTATCACAATTAATTATGGATTTCCCTATATCCAGAAGCATGACAAATCCAAACATCTTCATTCTTTTAAATTTTAACATCTTCAAATTCATATGAATAACTTTTAAGTTCTGTTTTCAAATGTTCTGTGCTTACAGAGTCTGGACATAGATACTGTAAAATACTTGGAGAGGCTGTTCTTGATATTTTTTCCCTGCAATGTGGTCAATAGAAAGCACTTAAAGTACTCTGGAAGGTCTTTTTGCAAATCATTTTTAGCTTGGGTGGATCAATAGTTTCAAAAGGGATATCCAGGGAAAGTAAAGGTCATTCAAAATTATTTCAGGACCTGGAACATTTTCTGAAATTAAGATTGTAAAAGAAAATTATAAACCATTCTGCAGAAAGGACAGAAAAAAA
>NW_009260286.1:1686050-1709742 GCF_000687185.1 Egretta garzetta
TTTTTTTTTTTTTGTTATTCTCTTCCTTCTAAATTTTTGGACCTGATATACCATGACTTTTGGAGCTCTTCAGAGAAAAAAAAAAATAGACACAGGAAAAAAAAAAAAAACAGATAAAGGGCAATCATATAGGTTAAGACACAGTTGCAGTCATAAGTACTTTATATGGCTTTTTTGGGAGTTCCAAAGTCCTTCTCAAGCTATGCTATTTAGATGCCTAAATAGTTACAGATGAAAGCTAAAATTCTTTTACAGGTTAGAAACTGGTAAAGCCTAAAAAAAAAAATAGACACAGGAAAAAAAAAAAAAACAGATAAAGGGCAATCATATAGGTTAAGACACAGTTGCAGTCATAAGTACTTTATATGGCTTTTTTGGGAGTTCCAAAGTCCTTCTCAAGCTATGCTATTTAGATGCCTAAATAGTTACAGATGAAAGCTAAAATTCTTTTACAGGTTAGAAACTGGTAAAGCCTTAAAATGAAATAAAGGTAAAAAAGGAAAAAAAAAAAAAAAGTCACAGCTGGATATTTGAGGATTAGAGCCAAGACTACATTATTGACCACTCATTATTAGCTACCTGAAAAAGCTGGTCCCTTAGGGTCTCTTTACAGGGGGCTCTTATAAAGGCATTTCACATCTTAGGTGCATGAAATGGCTTTCCAGAAGTACTTATCTGTTAACTTCTACTGAAGGAATTCAGGTAATTAGGTTCCTAACTGAGACCAGATTTGAGGGATGAGATTAAGTTAACGTTATTCATCCAAACCAATCTTCTAGTCTAATTGTTTTGATCTTCACATTTCTTTGCTTTAGAACAACTACACTGCCAGTTTTATCAGAAGCAGAGACTTACTGTGTTGCATACTTCATTTTGTCCAAAGACAGGTAGGAAAACCATGAAAATAAAGTTTATTATTTCTGGTATTTCCATATTTTAGAAAGAAGGAAGCAGAACAATACTGCTAAAAGGTCCCCAAAGAATTCAGAAAAAGGGCATGTCTAACATTTAACATTTTTGCAGTTCTTTTTGAAGCCAAATAGAAAGTGTTTCATTGTGAATATGTCATCCTCAGTCAACCCAGTGCATATTAGAGATGGAGGTAGATGATAAATACAAGAATTAGTTTAAGAGTGAGTTCAGGAGCTACTGGTCTATGTAAGATCAAGCAACATTCTTCTGTAACATCTGAATCCCTACACATGTGTCACTTCAGTATAATTTACTAGGGAGGTGCTTCGTTATGTCAGTCTTTGTCTCCTTCATGTGGCCATGGGAGAACTGATGGTGAAATGTTTGTAATCTAAACTAGCTCCAGAGACTGCATCTTCTGGAGACCTGTAAGCTAATTTCTTTAAGTATACTGTCTAACTCATTTATGAGGTGAAAGCTTGGTAAATACCTCTCTACATTCTCATCTGCCTTGTCCGGAGTTAAATGGAGAGCATTTTGCCTTTTCAAGTCAGGCTTTTATAAAGGTCTTAGAGGTGCCCATATATTGATCTCTACACCTGGATTGCTTTGGGTGCATATGTGGGTGCAAGTAGAGCTTTCCATTTTGCAAGCACTCAGCATCACCCAAATTCATCCAAGAGCTGGATTCTGCCACTCATGAATTCTCCATGACTGAAGTGTTGGGAAAAAGAAATCTCAAATTGTGTGAAATGGCATGAAAACTGAAACACAGTCTCAAACCAAAGATTTGAGTTTAGGTTGGGAATTGTAAATAAGTACATACACAAACACACAAACCCAGACATGCAACAGCAACAAGAGATGGAAGTCTGTAGGAGGAATATTGACAGGTTTCCTGTATAAAGTTTTTGTTTAAGTTCAAATTTAGGCAAACATGTTCCTCCTCTGGGGTCCTCAAATGCATTTACTTTCTTCTCTGACTTTCTAAAGAATTTATGTTTTAGGAATAGTGACTCACTAGAGGCCTAAAATGTAGCTATAAATCTAAATTAAATGACCTGTATCTCTATCAGCAACCAAAGATCTAACTATATCTTTCTGAAAAATATGGAAGATGAAGCAGTGTTTCAACAACTACATAAACTGAGATGCAGATATTATATATACATATTTTCTCAGGTTCCCTATATCTCATATATTTTGCTTGCAATGTAAGCAATTAAAAGTATCATCTACTTCAGAAATCTCCTGACCTTACATTATTCTGATTCCTTTTCACCCACACCTTCTCACATGAATGAACTGACATTTTCTATGCTGAAAGAAAGAGAAAACTTCAGCTTGGGAATTGTATTGGGATAGACTTCTCTGCAGCAGATGAGTTCTCTCACTTTGAGAGCTGGTTTACAAAACCCAGGTGTATGTACCAAGGTAGTCTAGGCTGTGAGAGCAGGAAACAGGTTCAGGGGAAATCTGCTATGCCACAGTCTCCTTCCTCTCACAAACTAGCATTATTCAATATGGAAGGAGGTATTTATTAGCGCAGGGCCCAGCATACCCTCCCTCTATCAGCAATGGTATCCCTCTATGGCTGTTTAAATTCAGAATCTCTCCCTTTTACATGGCCTGAGTGGAACAAAAGGACCAGATCTAAACAGAGAATTTGGCTGCTTGTCTGCTCAAGCCTATGTACATGTTCAGAATTTTAATGTCTATTATCAGCCAAGGTTAGGCACATTTTTCCCTTCATCTAAATCTAAAAATGCTGAAAACAACTTGAGAAATGTTTTGCTGTTTTACTTTTGGTTCAGAAATTATGCATTGCTTGCATTTGTGTACTGACAGATAATGAGGGAACATCACACAATATATGATAACAATAACACTGAAGTAATGTGAGAAAGTCATTTATCTTTCTGTTTCCACTCTGCCTGTGAGAATCTGAAAATCACTACCATTCCTATCTGAATAAATATTTTGGTGGGAAACATTCATTTGAATATAAAGGACTGAAGAGTTCAGCTATTGACGATATGTGCAGAAGTTAGATGGGGAGGGAAGAAAGAGATGTAGTACTGCTACTTATCAGCAATATAAACTGCATCTTTTGAATGTTTTTTCAGTATTAAAATACCTTCTGTTTATTGAAAATCTCTTTGCCAGACATATTTTGTAAGTCTATTGCCTAGAAATGGTATATCTTATTTTCCATGTCTCTCTCTCTTTCCCCCTCTCCCTTCTTCTAAATTGCCTAGCAGCTTAGAGAAATCTGTCAGAAATTTCATTAAAGCTTCAATATTTGCCTGTACAGGTAGAACTAATTAAGTTTAGAAGAATTATTAGAAAAGTGTATTTTCCTTTTGCCCTTCCTCATGTTGATATAGGAATTAACAGTAATTGATTACAATCTCTGCCCCAATTACATTGAAAATTTCTAACTCCAGTAATGCATCTAACTCAAGCACTTAAAGAACGTGCTAAGGGTAAAGGATCTCTGGATATCTTGTGAAAGATCAGAAGTCATAGAAAAAATACATCTGTCCCTTATGGCTTTATGTGCTTACGTTAACATGAAATTAACAGGGGCCTAGATCCTGCCAAACGTTTCTATGGATGTGCATATTGTATAGGAAGGAGAAGAAAGATGGGGGTTTTCCTGTCTTATGTCTAGGATTGCTCAATAATCTGGAATCTCAGTCCTCAGGGAAGTGCCTGACTTTCGGAACAACTCTTCTTGATGATCTCAAAGAACTGGAGGCAACAGTTTGTTCTTCTTACTACTATACATGCAATGATGACAAGGGGCTCCATTCCAGATAAGTGAAACACTTGACCTTAAGGACTTGGCCCAGGTCTGGAAAAAACAGACAAAACAAACAAACAAAAAAGGATGCTCAGCTCCTTCTTCTTTCCCAGTCTGATCAACTTCATTGTTGTTCCTTCCTTCTTTACTTTTTGGTCTTTGAGGTGAAACATACTTTATTTCAGACAGTGAGGGGGAGCCCAAAAACCCAGTAATTGCTTTGGCTTGGGGACTGAGAAGAGCCAATTCAACACTGTATGCAACCTGATGGTCCAAATTTAACAGCCTAAGACACTTGGTTACCATACAGTTCTTCCTTTCCCCCAAATTCATAGGCTAAACATATTACTTTTAGTTGAGTTCCAGTCTGACAAGAAGAGAAATTTTGCTGTAGTTATGTGGTTCCAACCTGCCAAAGCAATGACGCTAACTTGTCTGATCTGACTTTGTAAGGGTAGAGCTACCAATTTGCTGTGGCAAGATAGTCCTATAAAGCAAAAAATGCTGTTACCAGTTCATCCCAGCAACCTCAGCTCTGCTAATATGAGTTTGGCCTGCTAAATTTAAGTGTGCCCTTTGAAGCTTATATTGAACTTACAGTCTCAAAGTAAAAAACACAAAGAAAGACATGAGCAGCTGAACATTTCGCTAATGTTTTGCAGCAACTTGTGGTCTGTTTTAGACTGAACTTGCTGCACATGATTTCCCTGATTTCTAAGGACACCTTGTATTGGCACTGAGGCATGCAATTACTCTGCATGTATCTTGCCTAATTCATATATCGCTTGAAAACTGCAGATACATAAACAAAATTATATTCTTAGGAAAATTGACTTGCAACCCAAGCTGCAGCTCAGGTTACCTGTAGATAGACATATAAATGAATTCTGAAGAAAACCTCTTACTTTTCTCTTTCAGAAAAACCTCTCACTTTCCTCTACTTCAGAAAAGTATATTTACTTTTGTTTCATAAATTCTAACTGTAGAGGTAACCATCCCCTTATCCCCTTGTGTGAAAGAATTTCCTGGGAGGGGCAAAAATGTTTTAAAAATGAACACAGATTTCTCACAAGAAAACCCTAAAATCTTACTTTTGTCCTGGCTGTGCTCATGTTCAGCTACCTTTAAACGTGAAGTTTGGCCTGGTGCTTTGAAACACCTCTCATAAATAGGCAAGAATATGCCGTACTGGGACAAAAAGCTAAATGAAGTGGTGTTGGGGTTCATTAGTTAACGCTTTCCTCACTAAATCAGTACTTATGACTCAGCACGAAGTACTATGTTTCAGATGAAAAGTAAAACACAGGTCCCTGACCACTTTGTTTCATTAAACATCCGATGGCACTTTTAACCAGAGTAGAGGATGTTAATTTCGATGTTCTTACAAAATTCCTAGCTGGGTAATTACATTCTGCTCCACTAAACTCCCCCTAGAGAAAATTTAATTAAAATGAGTTGATGTCTCTCTGGCACAGAGTAGACAGGTATCTGTAACACAAAAGCCACCAGCACAATTGACATAAATTGGTGCTCTTCTGTGGCAGGGAAAGCAAGGATAGAAGTATTGCTTACCCCTCACCAGAAATGGACGTTCCATTTCAGGCACTGTGTATATCCATATTATGTTGGTGAAAACAAAGTGCTATTTTTTTTCAATATCTGTTCAGAATTTCTTTTCAGGAGTAGGAACTGAATTCATAGCTCACAGCTCTTTCAGCAGTTATCTAGGTTCTTAGTAGGTTTTATTAATATTATAAGTAGTGATTAAATAGACATACACAGGAGAGAAGGAGGGGGAAGGCACTTTTGCAGTGCAGCTTGGAAGCTGCTACATAGACATTGAGAAAGTCTTTTACATTAATAATCACAGAATCACAGAATCACTGGGGCTGGAGGGCATCTCTGGGGACCACATAGTCTAACACCTCTACCCAGAGCATGGTCAGCTAAAGCAGGTTGCCCAGGACAGCATCCAGTCACATTTTAATATCTTCAAGGATGAAGAGTCCACAACCTTTTTTGGCAACCTGTGACAGTGTTTGACTGCTCTCACAGTAAGAAAAGATGTTTGTTATGTTTAAACAGAATTCCCTGTGTTTCAGTTTGTGCTCATTGCTGCTTGTCCTTTCATTGGGCACCACTGGGCCTTGTCTCCATCTTCCTTACTCTCTTATCAGGTATTTATACACACTGATAAGGTCATCCTCTGAGCCTTCTCTTCTCCGTGCTAAACAGTCCCAGCTCTCTCACCCTCCTCTTTTATGTCAGATACTCCAAGACTTAATTGTCTTTGTGGTCCTTTGCTGAACTTGCTCCAGTATGTCCATATCTCTCTTGTACTGGGGAGCCCAGAACTGGACCAAGAGCTCCAGTGGGCCTCACCAGGGCCAAGCAGAGACTGATTAAAGAAGTTACTTTCTTCTACTTATTCCAACGGGACAGATGATGATCCCCTGTCTGCTAAATATTATGGCACCAGGTGACAGCAGGGAGCTTGAGGGTTGATAGTGCCTTTTTGGAGTAAAAAGCTGAGAAACTTAAGGATAAGATGGGCATATTCCCTGGACCTCATATGTCTTGCAAATATTTTGCTTCAGATCCACTTCCATATGACTGTCATTCTTTACCGGTTCTTAGCAATAGCTTAGCCTTTTAAAGCTTTAATTAAACTGTCTCACTAATGGACAGTTAATGATTTAAAAGGAAACAATTCACCAATGTCATGTCCCTCCATTATACAGTACACATTTTAATGGTTTGCATTGAATCCGTTGCTTATTAAGACCTTGAATAACTGAACAATCATACTATGTTTTCTCAAAATAACATAACATGATACAATGTGGTTAAAGTAGAGTGACAGAAAGAGCTGTGGCTGGAATGCAAATGCTGCATTGTGCCATGGCAAAAAAACCCCTTCCACAAATCTAGTGAGTCAGACATAGCCTTGAGTTTGGATGATATTCAGCATAATGACATGGCTCAGAACTAATTTCCGAACAGTCTCTCATCACTCACAGAGCCTACTCAGTCATCTAGAGACTGTGCAAGCAAAACTCCCAGTGACTTCAACAAAGCAATGACTTAGAAATGAATTCAGGATAGTTCAGGGGAAAAAAAAGAAGTCAAAGTCAAATAGAAAAACAATCACTTTAGAAGGTATACAACTTCCATCATAATATCTCTGCCCTTATAATCTTTCACCAAAATGCTATTAAAATATTCTTAAAGTAGAGGTTTCATGAATGGGTGTCTGATGTGTCCAAGGTCATGCAAGAAAACTGGCAAACAGCAATACCATGATCCACCCTAGGAGAAAAACCCTTGTCCCAGGATAAAGGAACTTCCAGCAGAGTTGTGGTTGTGTAGTACTAAGGTGTGCTAATAGGCCATTTTCTACATCAAATTTTACCAAGAAAATACATCCTTTAAAGTCTGAAATGATGTTGATATTCAGACTGATTTCCTTATTGTTATTGACAGTAACATCCTTCCTGAGAGAAAAACTTTCCTAATATGCAGCTGAAATATGCCTTGCTGCAGTGTGAGATCACTTGTCATTGTTTTGTTTTCCAGTTAATTGTAATAATTGATTTTATTGATCCTATGCTTTTTCTGAAAATGTTTGTGCACGAATAACTCAATAACGAATAGCCAGAGCCACTCTTCTAAACCAAAACTTATCAGCAGATGACCAAGAATTAAAAATAGATTTATGTACTGGTGAGTAACAAGATGACTCAGGCTACATCCACTGGCAAACTAGTTGTACTAGAGCCTGTTCTCTGGCCATATGTTGTGGGTTAGCCCCAGCCAGCAGCTAAGCATCACACAGCCGCTTGCTCATTTGCTGCCTCCTGCAGTGGGATGGGAGAAACAAAAGCAAAAGCAACAGAGACCTCATGGGTGAAGATAAATATAGCTTAATAAGTGAAGGAAGGAGAAAGAGGAAAAGGGGGGGCAGGGGAAGCAAAAGAACAAAACGAGTGATACAAGGGCAATGACTTACCACATCTCACAAGCAAAATGATGCCCAGCCAGTTTCTACCTTCCCCCCCGCAGACTCTCCCCTATGTTTTTATCTCTGAGTCTGACATTATATGGCATGGAATATCCCTTTGGTCAGCTTGGGTCAACTGTCCTGGTTTTGTTCCCTGTGAACTTCTTGTGTGCCCCCAACCTACTCGCTAAGGGAGCAGAGTTGGAGAAAGAGAAAGCCTTGACACTGTGTAAGTACTGCTCAGCGATAGCCAAAATCCTAGTCTGTTATCAACACTGCTTTAGTCACAGAAACAAAGCACAGCACCACATGGAAAAAAATTAACTCCACCCCAGCCAGACCCAATACACCATGAGATATCATTCATGAAAGCAAATTGTCTTAAGATTTAAACTGGGATGGCCATATGCATACATCTATGGGAAACAGGCAGTCAGTTGACCTGTGCCAACTCCTGGATTATCAAAATGAGGTACAAATGAGCTGGACATTGCTCAAATAGTTTGGTAGTATGGATGGTCCTGGGCCTACAGTTGGAAAATGTTTAATATCTTGATATATGAGCCTGAGTCACACAATAGTTTTTTCAAAGAAAAAAACAAATGTCAATAGTAAGCAACCCCCATACAGAAGAATTTTGCATTTGTAATTATTTTTCTCCCTTCCTACAGATCTTAATGTAAACATCTCTGGAAACTTTTTGGCTATCCACTAAATGTTCAGGTTTAGGTTTTGGGGTTTTTGTGGGGTTTTTGTTCTTTTTTGGTTTTGTTTTAATGGGAATTACTTTATTTGCCCATATGTTTATTTCCTTTCAAATTAAGAGTTCAGGGTATTCTTTATTTAGCATTTTTCTTTTCACACTTTTAGACTATAGAAAAAGCAAGTAAGGTACTTAGATTTTAACAAAATATAATAATAATTCACTACACATTTCTGGGATTTAATTTGCCCTCTTTCTACTATAAATGATTCTAAGCTTTATCACAGGTCTTTATCACAGTGTCTAAGCTTTATCACTTTATGATATGGCTGGAGAGCGACTTTATTACAGGACGGCCACTTCCCTTATTTTGTAAACAAATTGGCTTTCCTCCTTGCTTCTGTTTTGTTTGGCAGAGTAATTGTCTGTTACTGTCTTGCAGCAGTTCTTCTGGTTGTAAAGCCTGGCTGCATTATTTTCAATAAAATTGGTGGACTGAACTTTTTGTCTATGACCATGTCTTTATTTCTTTTTAAATTGAGAGGGAACTCTCACATAGCTAAGAGTAATCAAGGAGCAGATCTTTATTTATTAACATTGATTCTACAAGTCACGTGGTGCAGCAAATGAATTCTACAGGCAATAAAAAAATTTAGCAATTCTCTTGAATCTTAGAATCTGTCTTCTGACTCTTGCTATTGTGTCCCAGTTTCGGCTAGGATAGAGTTAATTTTCTTCCTAGTAGCTGGCATAGCACTGTGTTTTGGATTCAGAAGAAGAACGTTGATAACACACTGATGGTTTAGTTGTTGCTAAGCAGTGCTTACACCAGTCAAGGACGTTTTAGCTTCCCATGCTCTGCCAGGGGCACAAGAAGCTGGGAGCGGGCACAGCCAGGACAGCTGACCCCAACTGGCCAAAGGGCTATTCCAGAACATATGAGGTCATGCTCAGTGTATAAACTTGGGGGGAGTTGGTTAGGAGGGGCAGTGACCTCTGCTTAGGAACTGGCTGAGCATTGGTCAGCGGGTGGCAAGCAATTGTAATGTGCATCACTTATTTTGTATACTATTATTATTATTATTATCCTTTCCTTTTCTGTCTTATTAAACTACCTTGATCTCAACCCATGAATTTTACTCTCCCCCATTGCGCTAGGGAGGGGGGTAGTAAGCAAATGGCTGTGTGATGTTCAGCTGCCTGCCAGGTGGTACAAGGAAAAGTGAGACAAAACAATGAGCAGAAATCACTGTTCTTCACCCCTTTGCTCCTTTATGGCTCACCACACCATAATATAATTTACCACAAACAGGGAAATCCTGAGGGAACTCTCTATAAAATGGGATAGGCCTTAGGCTTTTATGGGTTTTTTTAAGGGTACTCTTTTCTGGAGAAAAAAAAAAAAAAGTCTGCTTGTATTTTCCCCTTCTCCTCTGCCTCTTGACACCAAAGAAGCAGGTTGGCACCACAAGCATAGCACTAGTATTACTTTGTAGATTGTGGGGTAAATTGTAATTGGGAATCTGGTCTTAGGCCCATTGAAGTTTAAGATTGGTTCAAATCCTCACCTGCTGCTTCCAGGACAGTAACCTGTTGGTTTGCATACTGGGCCAACTTTCACATAATTAGAAGTTGGTCTCCTTAAATGTCTCCTTAGTCAGTGGAGAAAGATTAAATTTTCTTGGAGAAGTTCAGAAAAAGAAAGGACTGATATGAGGTACATCTGGAAAGGACCAGAAGTACATAAATTCAAAACTGATACTGAATCACACCTTAACTGTTTCCTTCAAACAGAGCAAAATAAAAGTATTTCTGAAACAGGACACTAAAAGTGCAAAAATATTTTTCTATCAATCAGTCGTACTGGTGGGATATAAAAGGAATCTACTCCACTTAAGTGTGAAATAGTAATGTCAGGAAAAACTGCCCCAAATAGTAATACTAGAAATGAAAAGGATTTCCAGTGCCTACAGCTCTGTACATCACCAAAGAGTTGGTGGGACCACACAAATGGACTAGCTGATGCTTGTGGTAGAATGGGAAGAAACCTGGAGAATTTCAGAAAATCTTTTATTCTGAGGCAGCAGCACTGAAAAGCTGCGTTATGGTGGGATGGTTTTGGCCCTTTCACGATGAGGCAGACAATACATTAGACAACCATTTGCCATCCTCATTTTGACATGCTGTGTGTGAGTTCTTAGTGGCAAGACTTATTCAGGATGTTTGATGTTACACTGGATCCTGTGAGGCTGGATTGGCTAAAAGCAGGCATTTCAACACTCCTTTTGGAAAGCAGCACTTCAAGAGAAGTCTAAATGATTCCTGTGCAAAACAGATACTCCAGATAATGGGGCAAGCAATGTAGGTATAGTGCTTTAACAACTGGCAGTACCACTGATGAGCATAACTAAAAAGTAGTGGCATTATCAGAAGAGTAGGGAGAATAACATAAATCTGAATCAGAGCCAAATGTAAATAACTGAAGAAGAGGAGATTAAATCTGGTGACAGATCTGATTTGGATAAAAAGTGCCAATGCTATATAAGGACATGAACCTGCTATGAAGAACTAGAAAGCATATCAGAACTCATGAACTTTTCGTTTTAGCTGTAGATCAGAATTGGTAGAAGCCCCATTGTTTCTGTAAGAGCAAAATTATCAAAAGCAGAAATGAAGTGTATCAAAGAAAGGAAATAGCACAAAGCAGAGATTGGTTTTTTTGTGCACGGATCAGAAAAGTGTATTATAGAAGGAAAGGAATTATTTGTTGCTTCTGCTGAACGTCAGTGATGCAGTCAGTTCATTACAGTTGCACTAACCACCAGCTGAAACAGAGCCCAAACACTTACAGAGCCCTTTGGACAAGCTTTTGCTTTTGCCACCACTGTAATTTCCAGTCATATTTTCCGAAGTTATGAATGAGCAATTAAAAAAAAAAAAAAAAAGAAAACATTGCAGCAATTGTTCTTTACCTGTGCTATTTTGAGGAGGATGAAGTTGGCAGAAAGATTTGAAGGAACAGAGATACTTTTTCCCATATCATTTAGCTGACAGTGGAAATGAACTAGGACAACTGGTGAGGGGAAAAGTGAGCTTAAAAGTAATAAATCTTTTTTTAAAATATGATGACATCAGAAAGGTTGTCACAAGACTTTTCCTTTCCTATCAGAGATTTTTGAAATGAGAAGAGTTGACCTTGAAGAGTTCACTGGTCATGAAAGAGAAGAAAACAACACATATTAAAATTAAGAGTCTGAAGACCAGAAAAAATAAAGACCGTGGTATTAAGGAAAAAATGAGAATGAGAAAATGTACTTGCTAAACAGGAATGCACATGAGAAATAGTCAGATTTGTTTGTGCAAAATCCCAGAGGGAGAATCACAAGGAAGTTGAGACATCATTCATGATGTGTCTTGCAAAATCTAGTAGCAGATGAAAACTGGGTTGAAACAAGGTAAGCATCCTCAGAATCACCAGAAGGTCATCAGAAGATGTTACAACTGTTTAAGAGTGTAAGAAGAAATATTCATCCCCATTATGGGAGAATATCCAAAGAAAAGTGCAGAAGAACTGCATTTGGGAAGGAATAACTCCTTGCACCTATCCAGGCTGGAGTTGGGGGGCAGCTCTGCAGAAAAGGTAGAAGATGGAGCTAGGCTTTTCACAGTGGGACATGATATCAGGATGGGAGACAGCAAACATAAGTTGAAACAAGAGAAGTTCAGATTTCATATAAGGAAAAACTTTTTCATCTTTTCTGGGTTTTTTTTTCGTTGGTTGTTTGGTTTTTGTTTTTTTTTTAACAAGACTGTTTCACAGTGGAGCAGGTTACCCAGAGGCTGTGCAGCCTTCATCCATGTGGGTTTTCAATATAAAGCCCAGAGCAATCTGCTCTGACCTTATAGTTGATCTTGAGGTGTCTCCCAAACTGAATTACCAGGTGATTCCATGATTCTGTGACTTTGGTGTATCTTAATGCATAAGGATTAATACCGGCTTTTATATTTTCTCTTTCTTTATTGAGAGAAAGGGAATGAGTTGAAGGATTAATGTGAAGTCAGTTCTTTACATATCCTTGTGAATATGTGCTCAGCTGAGGTACAGAAAGCAGGATGTTTCTGAAACATTTCCCTAAATAAAGCCTATTTTGTGTATGGTTTCCTTTACAGGGAACAGTCTAAACCAAGGCAATGGAGGAGACGGCTCAGGTAGTTTAACTCACCATGACCTGCTTGAAACTAGCAAAACACCGAACAGTAGTGTTTTGATCCCAATGGATTTACTGACGTTAAATCAGGCAAATCCTCTGCCATGCTCTGCATGCCACGATAAACATGGTAAATGAGAGGAAAATGTAATGAGGGATTGTTTGGCAAAGCTTAGCAAAGATGTTATGTCATCATTACACTCACTGTATTCTAAAATCACAGTTGCCTCGCTCCCACAGCAGCAGTATCTTCTGGATTAGATAAGGAAAAATATAGACTATTCTGAAATAGCCTTCAGATTTAGTGGCCTAGCTAATTCGTTCTCCTCTTTCCTTAGTTAACGGAGGGACAACCAGGGGAAGAGGCATTCTGCTAGGCCATTTGTCATTGTGGAAACCCCAGGTTTGTGTCAACTGCAATACCGGGCCAAAAATAAGGGCATGGAAGGTAATAGGAAAGGAGAAAGACAAGGCTTAGAAGTGGAGGAAAAGAAACAACAGACAAGAAAAAAGAGGGAGGGGGAAAGGAGGTCACAAGGAACTTGTGGGTCATAAGGAAATAAAGAGACTGAGCTAAAAAGAGAGAAAGGGGAAGGCTAACACGATGAGTGATGGGGCTAAGAGCCCCCAAATAAATAATAAATTGCAAAATCCCAAGCGGATTCACAGGGCTTCCACTGTTGCACATGTGCAGAAAATGAGTGTGGCAGCAGGTTATTTCTACTCCATGCAACTACCGCTTTAAGCCTAGAGCATTATTATACAAAGGAGAGAAGTTAAAAATGCTCAAGCTAACATTTTAGGCAACTTTAAGACACATTTCTAAGCAGTGCCACTAACCTGAGGGCAAGCTAAGTACTTCCAGACCAAAGTTTGTTTGTGATTCACTGCTGACTTAAATCTGGTAAAGTAGCATCCTGAAGGCAGTCTAAAATATGGCCAGCCACAAACATGGGTTAAATTAATCTGGTTCAGCTAAAATGTAGTGCATGAAATAAGAGCCAGTCTAGTCAGTGTATAAAAATATATTATAAGATTTTATGACTTAAAATTACTGGACCTGAGTATAACTCAAATTAGGAACCTCCGAGAGACTTTTTCTGCCCTGAGAAAAGTGACAGGAGCGTGATACTTGGGCTTTAGCTGTATTCTTCCTCACATTATTTTTAAAATGCAAAGACCTTAACTCTTGGTTATTACTTTCTGACTGACAGTGAAGAAGACGGGTGATGTATCCTTCCTCCTTCCGCAGCATCATTTACATTAATGCATTGGGAGTGGTCTGCCCAGCAAGAGTGCCTCCGATCCCACAGAACAGGCATCTTCCATGTTGTGTTCCAACGTGGCACTGGCCAACAGTTGTAATATGCAGCACGGCTGCCTGGCGTACAAATACACCACTGGTGCCAGCAAGCATGGCTGGAGCACACTGTGGTCACAGGGAGGTTTCAAACCAGAACAGAAAGGCTTGGTGGCCCAAAATTAGATTTTTCTTTCATAGAAGAAGGTAGTTCTCCTCACACCCTCCAGAAACCCTTTTAGGGAGAAAGGCCCAGTCTCCACAAGCCAGGGGCCTGATTTTTTGCTTTCCTGTCAGCTTTCCTGGATTGTTCAGGCTGCAACCCCTACTTCTAGAGCAGCAGGAAATCGCTGCTGTAATTCTGACATGAAGAAACAAAGCAAGCAGAAGGCAGAAAAGTAACAGGTGTTTATTCTTCCAGGGAGAGTACAAGGGAATAGAGGATTTAAATCCACAATTTTTAATGGAGAGATTATATAAGGGTGAGGGGGTGTTACAAAAGGCAGAAGGAGAATTTCACATAAAGATTGAACTTCAGAACACCAAGAAGAAAGCAACAGGCTATGAGAAAGGAGAGACTGAAATGAAAACCAGTTGTTCCATGAACTCCAATTTTGCAGTACTCCAAAATGCACTGAGCTGTACCAACTGGCGTATCATCAAAACTGGGAATAACATAAAACTGCCCACCCTTGAAGCATGACAAGAGGAAATTTTGCAATTATGGAATACTGAATATATTCCAACACACAAAATGTCAGGCAGCTCGTCTCCACCTACTTCCCATGCTCAGAATATAAATGGAAAAGGAATGTCAGCAAAAAACTTTGTTGCCGAAGGCTTTTTAAGCAACTGAAGATTAATCATCCTTCTAATCAGAAGAAGATTGAGGACTAAGGACTTATCACCAAGCAACTTACTTGAGTAAATTACTCAAAGCACCTAATTAAATTGATATACTGGCTTACTAGGATGTAAACTTTGAAGTCTGAAACCTTGTAAACAGCACAAAGGTGCTTACCCATTATTCATGATTCATTTCTCTATTGGTAGAATGGATAACAATAACTTTCTGAGAGCACCATAAAAATTACTTTAAATAGTGTAGTAGCCACATAAAGACCCTTGTCTTTCTCCTTTCCCATCATAAATTGTGAGATAAGACACAGGGATTTTTATTAGATATGAAATGGTAAACTAACAACAATATTTACAGCATTATACATCTTCTAAAAAACACGCCTTGAGCTTTTTGAAGCTTTGTAATGCAGTTATTATTGCTTAAGAAATAATTGCTTCTGCTTCAAAGCTTGCTCAGCTCTATAAAAAAAATCAGTAGAACATGATTAAGACCCTAGATCTGAGTTCACCTCACGTAACTTTACTCTCTTCACTGATCTCTCTTTGTAGGAAGCCTAGCCATGATGGCTTGCTTTGCTGCTAATGGAGAGCAACTGGTTCCAGATTGTTCTTAGCACTACTGAACAGCACTTAGGGAGTTAGGATCCTATCTTGGGCCTTTCAGTAAGCAAGTAAATGTAGCTGAGATGAATTTAGGACCTAGATTATATCCCTTCTGGATATCCTAAGTAGGGAATCTGAGGTCAGATTATGAGATTAATAGTTCTTCCCATCTTTCTGGGGGTTCAAACATTCGTAGTCAAAAAACGATGTCTGATCAGAATATAAACAATATATTCTATATAATGTTTGTGTTGAACCTGAACATAAGCATACTAAAATAGTGTGACCAAAACAAGTAGATAAGTGTTTTGGAGCACTGTGATAGCATAGACAGACACAACATACAAACATTTTACATAACTATTTAAGCTATGTGCCCACCAAAAGGGAAAGGGAAGGTGAATGTAGCTGCTGATAGGAGACATCCAAATGGTGATAAATTGCTAGACAAAGGACAAGGAAAGCTCAAGTAATCGAAAACAGAACAAAACCTAAACCCAAGATAAGCAGTGTCAGGAACAGATAAGGCAGATGAGACTGCTCCTTTTGGGAGGGGGGCAATAGAAAAAATATCAGGAGGTGAAAGAAGATAAGTCTGACTCAATTCTGACTTCTCTCATCAATGAGCTCTGAGGTTTGATCTCAGTGGCCGTAGCGTCAGTGCTAACTATGCGACTGGTATTCTGCACTCATCTCTAATTTAGCATATAGGTACTAAGGACTAACAGTTTTGTATGGTGTTAATAATTAATAACATGTAAGAACTAACCATTAGCATATTTGCTGTTAATGAATGAACTAATTCAGCAAAGCTTTGGTTTAAACTGGATTGATTTATCAGTCTTCTAAGCACTCCCTTCATAGTGATCTCGAAGTCCCTAATGGATATATATTTACACACAGACATTGCAACACTCCCTTCCCTACTGTATCTCTATCCCTGGCCAACAGTAAGGAATTTTCTAGAGGGAAATTCTTGCTGTACTTTCTGTATCTGAGCACACAATCCAAACAAAACTGTCAAGGCTCCCTTACTTCTTGCTGCCACCCTATGCAGCCAAAGATATGACGACACCTTTTGCAAGTATCTCTCATAGTGTTGGTGTTATACAAATAATAAAGAGCAGCAGCCGTTGATTCTCATTCATACTTATCCAATCAGATATAAATAAAAACAACCATGACCAGACAAGCATAGCAAGACTGTATGCATTTCAGACATAGAACAACAGTGAAGAAAAAGATTTGTGCTTCTAGTCAGCATGTTTGACTTTGTTTTTCCCAAACTAACTAACTAACTAAATAAAGAGTATCTACTCTAACAATGGACATTTGCCGAAGGTGATTTTGGGGAAAAATATCTCACTGAGCAAAAGAGAAATCATAAGATTTTCCTGGCTGTGTTATATCTTGGGCTATTAGTAAAACTCCTACAGGAAATTGTACATCATCAATAGCTTTTTACAATTGGATTGGAAAATGCATAGGACAAAATATTTCAGAAAATGTTTGTCTTGGGAGAATGGTTTAGTAAGTTTATTCCATTCCTAACTTGTAAAATACTGGATTAACATAAAACTTGGTGATTTCATTCTGATTTCTTTAATTCCATAAAGTTGATTTTTGAGTTTTGCTGTTTTTAGGAGTGGGATCTTTAACTACAAATACAGGTTCTAATGTTGGTTTCTTATTGTATGAAACTCCACCTAGGTTAAACTAACCTGAAACAGGGGAGAAGTTGCTATACATACTTTATGATTTGCAGTTATCACCTGTGAAAGGGAGAGAGCAACATTTACCTTGCTTTCCTCCACAAGGGAGGACGAAGATTTGTTTGTTGACAAATTAATATTTTTCCACACACAGCCAAATTGCTATGATTGTAAATGGACTCAGGGTCATTGTTTTGACAACTTGTGGGTATGGCTTATTCCATCTCTGCATGATTTTTCATTTTTTTAATGTAAAATGTGGTAGTATTGAAGGAAAAAGTAGAGCCTAAGGACTCAGCCAATGAAAGAGCAAGAGATCTCTAAAAGTACATAAACTTTGGGATAGGAAAGGCAAAAATAAAGTGTAACAAGAACAACTTCATACTGGTACTGGTCCAGGCCATTGATTTACTTCATTCAAAATATGGAGTCTGCAGCAAATTGATATTGTTCTGTTTGTGTGACCTTGCACTCTTTTAGAGCTAATTGTCCTTACGAGGCTGCAAATCAAACCCAAAGACCCAATTCATCACCTGACTGCAGGATAGCCAGTGATAGAAGATGGGAGTACAGGAAGCACATAGTCCTTTAAGAACAGCTGCGTTACTTTCAATCCAGGAAAAGCAGAGACTCCATAAACTGATCTAATTTAATTTAGGATTAGCTTAGAAGGAATAGAAAATTATTAAAATTGCATAAAATATCTATGGAACTATGGTGAAAACTGATCTATTTTTTAAGTTTTCCAGTTAATGGAAGGAAACAATTTGGTTTATGTCACATGATACTATGAATGAAACACTGCCAATGCAAACAAGATCTCTGAGTTGGGGGGTAATTGCATTCTTCAGTCCACACTGGCTTTTCATAAATGAACATCAAAACTACAAAGTGGTCTCATCTTCAATTACAATATTTCAGGACACAAGGGAAATCCATGGACAGTAGAGCTAAGAAGGACACAAGATTTAGCTTTTTAAAATATACTTCTAAATTAACTGCAACAAGTCTAACATTATAAGAGTTTGAATAACTTTTCTCACATTTGAAAATACATGAGAAAATTAAAGCATCTGAGCTTCAATGATAGTCTCTTTCCTAGTCTTTCTTGTAAATAGAAACAGCTAAATACCTATGCATACGCAGCAATGAAGGAAGATGGTAAAGCAATAGGCCAGTTTATCACTTGTTATTTTTCCAACATAATGACTGTAGTTTCTCTGCTCACCAAAAAACCCCATCCTGTTTATTTTTTTTAATGATGAGCTGTTACCCAAAAGAAACAAAGTGGCATTCTGTTGACACCATATGGTGGCTGAAAAATGGATTCCATAGTATTCTATTTGTTAGAATGTCTTCTGAGTTTCAGTATCCATAATTTATGTTGGGGCCTTCTCTGATTGCCAGAATATTCAAACGGCTTTCTCTTCACAGGGTAGCCTGCGTGGGGGGAAGAAGGTTTTCAAAACAGCAGGACCCGAACAATCTCCTACTGCTCAGAGGAGAAATCATTTCCAAGCTTCTGTCCTTCTGGCTGCTTTCATTGTAATAATAATTTACATCCTGTGCGAAGAGACTATTTGCATTCAGAAGAAATCTAAAATAATAAATAAAAAGAAAGGGGAAAAAAAAGCCCTAGCTTATGTTTTTGCATGCTAATACAAGAATTTGTGAATATTAAGCATCAATTTAAAGTTGCATTGACTCCTAGGCTCTGACGTAAGTAGATAGCTTAGGCTTTCATATCTTAATGGGAAGCGATATGCAGAGGTTACTGAACAGTGCATTTTCCAAATGATTGCCTCTGCAGCTGGCTTTCATAGAGAGATCCAGAGTGGTTATGGATGAGCTAAAATAGTTAAGACATATTTCTCCTGGTGTCTACTCAGTTATTACTCTCTTTTTAAGAGGCCATATTTTAGGCAAAGGTTTAAGTATGACTGTGATTTACAAACATATCTTTCATATGGTCTTAATATGGTGTACAAGGCAACTTGTATTATGTAGCAGGATATGCCCATTGTAAGCAGCAGGGAACCTGGAGTCACATTAAAAGACTGAGCCAGAGGGACAACATTCCTCCTTTCTCACCTCCCTCTTCTCCTCCAATCTATCACAGCTTAGTGCTTGCTGCTGTTTGACCAGTTCTGTTTCCCTCTTGCCTCTGGGATGTTGGCAGTAGCGTGCAGGATGATGAATGACCACCTGAGTGTGTGGGGAGCTAAGAAGACCAGCTGCAGCTCAGTTATTAATACTTAGCAGAATAGGATTATAGGAGAAGGAGCCCACCTGTTGCGGGGATCTTCTTAAGAATTAGATTTGAACCTGGGATACCCTGGTCTCAGAAGCTTATTTGTCCTCAGGAGTAAAATGGAGGTATACAGAGGTTCTATTATCATTCCTCAGCCTTGGGAATCATTCCTCCCTTCTTGACCCTCCAGCCATCCTGGGCACACAGTTGAGTTACTCCAGCTGAGGTCTGTAAAAGTAATTTAGCCAGTAGCGAATTTGGATCGCATGAAATTGTAGTTTTTATAAAGAAATAGAATGGAAGCCCGATATTCTTCCAGAGCATCTGGCAAAATGCTACTGACAGCTTTGCTTATTCTGAAGATGTATGGGTTCAAAAAATGGCTTCACTCTAACAGAGCTTTAGTGATGTGAATACATATTTCTTATATTAGTCTGTTTAATGACACACTCTTGGAAGTTCAGTCACTATTTAAAACTGACATGTTCTCTTCCAGTAAAAAGAAAGAACTGTTGGTCTCCTTTATGAAATGAAAATAGAAAGCTTGTGACCAAATTAACTTATTATATTCTTAAAAAAGCATTACATTTGGGAGAAATTTTGAATTCTAAAAGAAATTGTATTTAGTCTGAGAAAAAAAAAAGTGAAAATTTCATAAAAGGATTATTTTTATTTGTGACATTCCAGATATGTACTACACATAGTTCCTAAAATTAAAAAAAAGGAAGAAAAAAAAAAAAGGTAGGCTAAAAGTTCAAGCTACAGGAACAACAGACCTAAACATCTACAAATTACTTTGTAACTTACATGAGATACACCTCTAGTAAGATTTATTCTACCTTGCATAGCAATTCTTCACACAATGTGAATTTAGGGAATCAGATAAATTTCACTCATGTGGGCAGCGCCATTTAAGTTATTTATGCCAGGAAAAAGATTGGGTCCCCAATATTCACACTGGCTAATGACATTACTAAATGAATGTCCTTTATTTAAGGTTTCATTTCCTTTTCAGGCATATTGCCTTTTATGTTGAGTCACAATTGCTAGTCTTCATGTCTATTTTTCTATGCCATTGCAACTGAGGTAAGGCCAAGTTTACTTTCAATGTGAGGATAGAATCATTACTGGAGAGAAGGGTGAGAAGATGATCTGAAACAGTTTTTAGCCCAAGAGTGATGTTTATGAAACTCTACCACAGAATGCTCCAGAAGCAAAAAGATTCAGCTTTAGATTAATTTAGGTATTCACAATGTTGGTGTCAAGAAATAATCTGGTGTCTAAGTTTCCAGTATACTTATTGGGGTTCTCATGTGGGTTTCAGTTACCTAACCTGGGTCCCTGCTCTTGTTTGGGCTCAAGGGGTCTGAGACACCTGCACAGGGCTTATGGGTATGGCATGGAAGCTAGGAGAGATCTATATCCTTCCGGAGCAGCAGATGGAGGCTAGACAAAATATCAGTATCAGATCGCCCTCCTGGCAAATATAGTCAATAGAGTCTGGAGAGCTGGTTATCACTGCTTTATAACAGAGACCCAAATTTTATTAGTTGAGCTGCTCTGTAGGATCCATGGGCTGTACTGATGAGCTCTCCATTCAGTAAAACAGGAGATGAGACAGGCAACTCACTAGTAGAAACTTAGGACTTGTTTAGCAGCCTAAAAACAAGCATCTACTGCCACTTGAGATCCAGAAGGTTTCCTATAGGGGATGGAAGTATCTCTAATAGTGTATAATGTCTGAAACAGCACTAGGTGCCTCTGTTTACATAACCAGTTTGAGTTTATGGAGTCCACTCTGGGAGCTTACGTGTAAATACTTAAAGTTTGGACTTTGGAGCTGAATCCCTACCACACCCAGAATTGAAGATGTCCCCTGAGCCCATGATAAGTTGAAGTTGACAGTATACTTTTTTTCCACATTGACATGGACATTTTCTGTCTTTTCTTAGGATGTTGCAGTCAGCTAAGGCTGTACCTATTTACAGATATTTGCCCAGTCAAGAAAGAATCAACAGAGCACAGTTCATTGCAGGCAATTGCAATTCTGTTTTACTCTCAATCTGTAGATAGATTCATTGTTGGAGGGAAGATTCAGGGCAAATAAAATGAGGTGCCTCAGAGAGCAGACAAGTTATCAAAGACTCTCTCGCTCCTAGTGAATGAGAAGAAAGAGATAGCAGACAACAGTTATAGGTGGAATAAACTCATTGGTCAATATAAGAAATTCACACTTCCTTGGCCTTTCTGAATCAATCCATCTCTAGTCAAATTATCTATAATATTGTGACAATGGTAATTCCCCATTGTAATTGGTTTGCTTAGCAAGGTTTTGGTATTAGGGTGTCTACAGGGGTGGCTTCTGTGAGAAGTTGCTAGTTGGGGCAGGCTGTACCCCTGCAGCCCAGGGAGGCCCACGGGGGAGCAGATCCCCACCTGCAGCCCGGGGAGGACCCCACACCAGTTCAGGGGGGTGCCCGAAGGAGGCTGTGACCCCGTGGGAAGCCCGTGCTGGAGCAGGCTCCTGGGAGGGGTTGTGCCGCCGCGGGGAGAGGAGCCCAGGCTGGGGCAGGTTTGCTGGCCGGGCTGGTGACCCTGCAGGGACCCATGCTGGAGCCATCTGCTCCTGAGGGACTGCACCCCGTGGAAGGGACCCATGCTGGAGCAGTGCGTGGAGGACTGTCTGCCGTGGGAGGGACCACAGGCTGGAGCAGGGGAAGAATATGAGGAGTCCTCCTCCTGAGGAGGAAGAAGCAGCAGAAACAATGTGTGATGAACTGACCCCAACCCCCATTCCTTATCCCCCTAGGCCACTGGAGGGGAGGAGATGGAGAAAAATCAGGAGTAAAGTTAAGCTTGGGAAGAACGGAGGAGTGGGGGGAAGGTGTTTTAAGATTTAGGGTTTATTTCTCATTATTCTACACTGAGTTGATTAGTAATAAATTAAACTAATTTCTCCAAGTCGAGTCTGTTTTGCCTGTTGTGGTAATGGCTGAGTTATCTTTCCCGGTCCTTATTTCAACCCAGGAGCCTTTTGATATATTTTTCTCTCCCCTGTCCTGTTGAAGAGGGGAATGATAGAGAGGCTTTGGTGGGCACCTGATGTTCAGCCAGGGTCAACCCACCACATCCATCCAACTGCTTTCCTATACCAACCATGTCTTCATGTTTTCCTTACTCTGTTCTTTTATTGCTTTCGGCATAAACTGCCTGGTTTTTTCCTGGTTTTATTTTTTTCAAGGTCTTCCCAGTCATGTAAAGATCATTGAAAGCCTTCCATGTTGTCTCTCATTACCAGTTCTGATCATTGACACTACAGTCTTGTCACACTTCAAGCAAACACCTCTATGAAAATAATTGAACTGCCCTCTCAGTCTGCATCACTGTTCTTCCTTGGACTGTTATTTAAGATTCTTTGCCACCACACCTAAAAATAGTGGAAAGGCTGCTAATATGTTGAGATAACTGCATAGCATGCTTTGTCTCATGTTACACCTCTGTTTGTCTGACTGTTGTCTCATGCAAAAGTACAAGCACTTTCTTCTTTCTACACAATGGCACCTGATGAGATGCAACACAGAATCTGGAGGGAATTGGGTGATGTAGTTGCCAAGCCACTCTCCATGACATCTGAAATATCGTGGCAGTCAGGTGAAGTCCCTGGTGAATGGAAGATATGCAACACAGAATCTGGAGGGAATTGGGTGATATAGTTGCCAAGCCACTCTCCATGATATCTGAAATATCATGGCAGTCAGGTGAAGTCCCTGGTGAATGGAAGAAGGGAAACATTGTGCCTAGAAAGGAGGACCCTGGGAGCTACCAACCTGTCAGCCTCACCTCTGTGCCTGGGAAGATCATGGAACAGATCCTCCTAGAAGCTATGCTAAGGAACATGGAGGACAGGGAGGTGATTCAAAATAGCCAGCATGGCTTCACCAAAGGTAAGTCCTGCCTGACAAACCTAGTGGCTTTCTATGATGGAGTGACTGCATCAGTGGACAAGGGAAAAGCTACGTCTGCCATCTATCTGGATTTCTGTAAAGCCTTTGACACGATCCCCCACAACATCCTTCTCTCTAAGTTGGAGAGCTATGGATTTGATGGGTGGACTGTTGGTGGATAAGGACTTGGTTGGATGGTTGCATCCAGAGGGTAGTGGTCAATGGCTTGCATTTGACATGCCAAAAGGACGGGATGTCATCCAAAGAGACCTAGACAGGCTGGAGAGGTGGGCCTGTGTGAACCTCATGAGGTTCAACAAGGCCAAGTGCAAGGTCCTGCACCTGGGTCGGGGTAACCCTCGGTATCAGTACAGGCTGGGGGAAGAAAGGAT
>NW_009260286.1:1710827-1726881 GCF_000687185.1 Egretta garzetta
GAGGGGTCTGGAACACAAGTCATATGAGGAGCGGCTGAGGGAACTGGGGTTATTTCGTCTGGAGAAGAGGAGGCTGAGGGGAGACCTGATCACCCTCTACAACTGCCTGAAAGGAAGGTGTAGTGAGGTGGGGGTTGGCCTCTTCTCCCTGGTAACGGGCAATAGGACGAGGGGAAATGGCCTCTAGCTGCACCAGGGCAGGTTTAGGTTGGACATTCGGAAAAATTTCTTCACCGAAAGGGTTGTCAAGATTTGGAACAGGCTGTCCAGGGAAGTGGTTGAGTCCTCATCCCTGGAGGTATTTAAAAGATGGGTAGACGAGGTGCTTAGGGACATGGTTTAGTGGTGGGATGGGAGGGTTAGGTCAACGGTTGGACTTGATGATCTTAAAGGTCTTTTCCAACCTAAACGATTCTATGATTCTGTGATTCTATGATTCTCTTTTCATAGAGGTGTAGAGGAACTGTTTCAATGATCCCTGCAATTTTTAATTATCTATTTCATCTGTTGTTTAAAAACTTGTGTTCATGTGAATGTAGTATTTTTGACCCTTCAGACTCTTACAAATGTTCACACATTACCCAGGCTATTGATTGTTATAAATTATACATGTCTGCACATGTCTTGCTGCTGGCCTTTTGTGACAGGTAGGACCGTGTGGCTTCTAGATATGAAGTACACTCCATGTGTATGTGCTTCCAGAGAAAATTATCTGGAACATGAAATCTGAATGAACTCATGGTAAACTAGGACAAAACCAATATATCTGAAGTAGGTCATTAGAATGAAGCTCAGTAACTAATACCAGTGCGTGTGTATGTATTTGTTTCTTAAGAGGTTTGATAAAGAATTTGCACGGGAAATTATGACTCATGGCTTTTTGCAACAAAATTGAATCTCTGAAGAGTGCAAAAAGAAATGGCTTTTTTCAAGAATATCCACTTTAGTCATAAATGTTTGAACAGGATGAACAGAATTGCTTTATTTTCAAACAAATGCTATTGTTAAAATTATTGTTAAAATTATTTCTTTTTCAGTTTTGCCTGTTTCTTGGAGAAAGCAATGGTAGATCAGTCCCTTGCTGTGCTCCCATCCTTTCTGTCTCCTGTGCATAGGTAGGAGATGGTGTTTCAGTTTCTTATAATCATGGCATATCATGGAGCTTGATTAGGACCCATGCCTGCTTTGTCACGAGCTCCCAAAAAGTGAACATATTTTAAATAGGCTGCATCTCAGTGAGTTTTGGTTTTTGTTGTTTTGTAATACAAAATGCTAATGCACTTGTTTAGATAATAATAAATGGAAATATGTTTTATCACCAATTTATTCCAGGTACCATTTGTGTCTCCTCAGCGAAAATTTCAAAACTTTTTCTTGTATATATATTGATGTTTTTTTCCCTAGAATAATTTGTTATTAAGGTGGTAGTTCTGCTTTTGTTTCTACATTTTCTGCTCTCCCCTTCTTTCACTTATTTTGCTTGCTGCACCAAAAATAGGTGATGAGATGTCCTGCAACTCCCTTGAAAAGCTTTCTTCCCATTTGTAGAGTTTCTTTTTTTCAGGGCAGGACCATGTACTCTAGTCATAAGACACTTCCTACTCTGTTATTCACAGCTTTCAAGACCATGTAGGTAAGTATTTCAGTTGCAGTATTGAAAGTACTACTTGTTTGAGTCTGAATTCTTCCTCCCCTCTCTTGTCCTGAAAAACCCCCATGATTTCAGGTATTAATGGACTAAGAAATTCAAATGTTCTTGGTTAGGGATTATAAATATGGGAATGGCAATACCCATACAGCCCAACAATCCATTCTGATCTGAGTATATTGATAAGAGAAGACTTTTAGGACTGAATTTATGAGCTGCATGTGAGAATGTTGGTGTTATAATTTGGAAATTGCTTAAGACTCCGGAGTGATGAAGGGAGGAAATGTCTGTCCCCAACTACTAGTTTTACTACCAACCTGTGAAGCATAGAAAGAAGACCAAGAAGAGACTGATATATTGTTTTATTAAAACATTGATTCATGCTGGTACAGTCCTTTGACAGTGAAATACTTCTATTAGACCAACTACCACTGGTGTGCGGAAAAGACCTATCTTTCTGGCTACAAACACTTTTGTCCATTTGATTCATTTCGTAGGCTGCATCTCCTTTGGTTTGCAGATATGTGCAACACCGGGCCCTGATTTCCCCATCCCTTTTTTATCCACATCTGTTAGATGGGTTCAGCTAATCGTGGTATCTGCCTCTCCAGTATTCCTCCAAAAACATGTATGTGGGAAGTACAAATGGGAGATACATGTATAGGCTTTGCCTCTAAATGTAATGATGTCAACATCTAGACCTAAATAGTTACTGAGTTGAGATATTATAGAAGGAACTCCAACCTACAACACCTATGTTATTTTTTCCAGTCATAACAGCTTTATATCAAAGATTACCTCAACCTCCACAACTTGACTTGATTGTTTGTAGACCATTAAAACCACAACAGCACTATGCTAGAAAATGTGAAGCACCCAGTAAGTGCTACATTTAATTCTTGCTAGCATATGACAACAAACAGTTTTATTCAGTGCAAATGGCACTGCTTAAAAGAAAAGGCATTGAGAGGATTATGAGAGTATTCAACAACTAAATCCTGAGCAAAACTAAAGAGGATATCTATCGTCAGGGGGGTCACTGGTAAAGCTGCAGTATAATTAATGTTCTGGTGGGTTTTTTTTCAAAGGGCTTGATTCTGCATTTTACAACACTATTTTAATGCCAAGGTACTTGTCTTTAATCCAGTGAAGATACACCAATATAATGAAGAATGATTTCCAATATTATTAATTTCTCTTATCTATTCCTGTTTGCCATCTGGGAAGATTAGGAAACAAAATGATAATTAATTTATAATAAAGTATACAAAGACTTGCCTGCAATATAGTTTGTTATGTATTTTGAAAATAATCAGTATAAGCCACTATTAAGAACTCTAATTTGTATGTAAAAAAGACCATTACTTGTGAAATCCTGCCCCCTGACAGCAAAATCGTCATTTGCTTCAGCAGAGGCATACTCACTGGTGTTATCTTAACTACAAAATAGTTATGCTTCATTATTTAAATAGAGGTAAAATCTCAAGACCTACAGTAAAGCCTTTACTTACAGGGAACGAATGCTAAGGCCACATTCTTCTCTTGGAATAGAATTAATTATGTGTACTTCAAGGATGTTTGAAGCTGGCCTAATATTTTGTGCTTAGATTCCACTTCAGGATAATGCTGGACACAGCATGACACAATTATCCAGAGTGTAGGCTTCTCCAGACTGGACTGATGCTATAAACCTTGCACCAAAAACCTCAGCTAGCGATGAGTGGAGCTTTCAATGTTCTCTACATTTTTTAAACCAGATCGAGTGCAAAAAATACTGGATGCAGTGAAGAGAACCTGTTTATGAAACATTTCTAGCCAAATGTTTTCATTTTAAGAAGTTAATTCTTTGGATGAGATTCAGATACATGTCCAAGCTTTTAGGTAAGTATCCAAACCACCAAACTCATCTGTCACTCTGGCAAGCTATGATGGCTTTAAATATAAATAATCTACATTCTCAGTATTAGTGTTAGCAGCAGAATGCTATACTTACTAGACTTGACAGCATGTTTAATATGTTTTGCTTTGTAAAAAAGGTAAATATTATTATCTTCCATTACACAGAGACCAGAACAGTTCCAATTATTTGCTCATAGAAACGTCATTTTTCATTAATAAACACAAACTGATGTGTTTATGAACGAAACATATAAACTGGGTCCATCTGCTTTTATAAATGAAAGGGCAAGGATTACCTGAGTAATTTAACACTTGATTTTCTTCACCATTTTAAGAATTACTCTGTCCTTTTTCAATCCCAATGCCAGAGTCTTATTTTGTGGATGCAAAACCATTGTGTTCTGTGGACAGCACACCAAAATCCAGACTCCCCCAAAAATGTAGAACTTTTATTCAGGTGCTTAACTCCAAATTCTAAATACACTAATAATGTCCAGTAATCAATAGAGAGACATATGCAAGGAGGCAATGTCTCTCATCCAAGGACTATTTGAGTTAATAGGAAAAAAAGAGGCAGGAAGTGATGCAAAAAGAGAGGGGAAATAATTAATGTTGATTTATTGGAAACAATCTTGGCAGCTTTCTGAATTTATGAGTGAAGCAGGACTGAACAGAGGAGTGTCACTCAAAAAGACCTGGCTTATTTGATCTGAAACTAGAGGATAGATTCGTCCTGTTTATGATCTGAACTGTTTTATCGCAGTGCTTAACATACAGATTTCAAGGCTTCTACCTTCAGCATCTCAGCCACATAGTTACATTTTGGGGGGGAGGAGCAGAAAGAAGGGTGTTGAATATAACCTTTGTTAATGATTTAGTTTATTGCCAATAATTTTGTGTTGATGTTGCCTTTTCCTTATCTGGTTTTCACACATTTCCTTCATTGATATTCCTGCATCATTCTCAGCTGTTTTCCTTTTATTTATTTTTTAAGAAGCTCTCCAAAGTCTCTGATTTCCTTAATCATGGTTGTAGTATTTCCTGAAACCGTGGGGGTCAGAAGCTACGTTCTCTCCCTTCATTTTTCTTGTTTATTTGGATTCTTATTCCACTATTTTTCATGTTGTGCATACACAGGTCTGTACTCTAGAACTTTGTCACTCATAAAATTTAGTGTCTTTGTGGTACTGTCAAGTGCTCCATGCCTCTGACACTGGTTATCAATGGTGTAGAACTGAACAGCAATATCATACAAAGAAATGAGGGACAGGGTTCTCCACAGAAAATAATACTCTTACATTAAAAAAAAAAAAAAAAAAAAGGTGTGTGGAGGTATATCCTCAGCTACTTAACATAAATCCCCTGAAGGCAATAGAACCAAATGAGTTTACACTTGCTGAACATACAGTTTGAGGTCTGCATATACTGTACCAAGGACAGAAGCTAGTGAGATGTTAAAGGCAGTATGATCCCCCCCATGGTTCCAAAATAATGTGTGTTGAAGAACAGACACATGGGATGCGAGCCTGCAAAACGGGGAGAATCTTTTTAGCAGGGACAACTGTGACAGGACAAGGGATAATGGTTTTAAACTAAACCAGGGTAGGTTTAGACTGGATCTAAGGAAGAAATTCTTGACAATGAGGGTAGTGAAACACTGGAACGGGTTGCCCAGAGAGGTAGTGGAGGCCCCATCCCTGGAAACGTTCAAAACCAGGTTGGACGGGGCTCTGAGCAACCTGATCCAGTCAGCAGTGTCCCTGCTCACTGCAGGGGGGTTGGACTAGATGACTTCTAGGGGTCCCTTCCAACCCCTATGATTCTGATTGGGAATTCCAGTTTCTGATGCCATTTCTCTAGAAATAGAAAGAATGGGAAAATCAGAAAAATTGACTGTTAGTTTCATATCTGTGATGCAAGGATGGGATTTAAAACTGATCACTCAGGCTCTAACTGCATCTAGAAGTTCCATAATTACTATTATTAGAATCACAACAATATGAAAATACATGCTGTGGTTTTATTTCCAACAGGAATAGATTTTCATTTGCTTCCTGAGTTGTTTCAAGCCAAACCCTTAGAGGTACATAACACAGGCTGTCATCTGTGTTGCACTTTTCTTTTAGAGTCTGCTGGTCATGATGAATTTGTTTTGTACCTCATCATTCTGGTTTGAGAGCAGCATCAAATATTTTCAAGACAAAAACATTCTACTTTAAAGGATGTTAACTACTACACAAGTATGAAAACACAGTACAGTTTGGGAATAGAAATTCTCATAAAAATACATTGCAAATGTTGACCCTAATCATCAGCCTGATATTTTGATCAGGCTGATCACACTATATCTGCTGAATCAAAAACAAAAATAATGACTGTGCTTCTTAAAGTAGCTTTGTGAGGTGCCAAATGTTTTGACCATGTGATAATGAACAGTAAAACTGGGGAATAAATCATAACCCATTAGATGGCCAAATCTTCATATTACTGAGTAGCTTTAGAAGACTATTTCTTAATGATGTATTTAAGCTCTAGAATAAACACAGTTTTATTCATTTTAATCACCATGCGATGTCTGGCATTGATTGTCAGTATAAAGATATGTCAGGCCTCGGGCCATCCTTGCATATCAGTTACCATGAATTCTGCTGAAGACACCAGTCATGAGACATTAACTTCTTAAGACAAAAATCAAACTTCACAGGCATCACAGCAGATGTGTGAACAAAGGAAATTAACAGTTTGGTTTGTTAAAGATAACCCATAAGAATACACACAGAGCATTGACTTGTTCTCTTTTTTTCCATTTATTTTCTTATCCTTCTCCTTCCTGTCCTCAAAATCCCATTCTTCTCCTCGATGTTCCCTTTGGGTATGATGCTTAGCAATTCTATGCACTCAAAGCATTTTCAGGTAAAGGAGAAAAAATATTTTTCACAGAAAAAAGTCCTATAATTTCCGACCACCATAAAATAAGATACATCATATGCCATTAAGTCAGACCCAAGGGAGACTGCAGAACACCCCTCCAGTGAGACCCTTTTAGGTGCACACAATGAATTTCTCGTACCTGGATGATCCTTCCTTCCCGGAATATCCACTGCAACTTACATGAGTTTCCCTTCAGACCCACAGCAAAAGTAAAGTCCCTGCTCTTTTGTGGTGGTGCATCCTCCCCCGCCCCAGTCATTTCTCAGTCTGACCACTTTTCAACCTCAGGAATTCCTGCCAAACTGAGGCCTTTGTATAGCGAGTTAAGTTAAGCACCCCTTAATGGTACCAGACACTCCTATGTGACAGGTGGGAAAGGCATGGCATGTACTAAGGAACTCTGGTTGAATGTTCAAGGCAAGAGACAGAACAAGGAACAATCAGTTACCCCCGACAGCCTTGAAGCATGTCTCACCTGGGTTGCAACCAAGCGGTACCATTGTTACAATCCAAGCAAAGTGGTACTATTGTTATAATACAAGTGAAGTGGTGCCACCGTTACTGGAGTCTCAGTAGCACCAGCTGGCTTGTGGTCAGGATGACAGTTTACAAATTACTAAAGCTAATTCTCTCATGAATCTCTAAAAGAGCAGTTCAAAAGAAAGCCCTCTGAGCTCTCTTAGACTGCAGCAGGCTGCAAACAGCACCTCCCTCAGAGTAGGACACCTCTCAGATCTAGCAAACTCTGAAGTTTGTTAAACTCAGAGGTCTATCGTCAAAGACCAACAGTGGAGTCTGAGCTGAAACCCTTTACTCCTTGAGGCTCAGCCCTTGCCCATTGAGAGATGCCAACAAAATCTATGTATTTTACTAAACTCAAGGGGAATTTTTAAATGGATATATCCACATATATTGCTATCGTTATATGTAGAGATAGTTGTGCTTCTTCTATATAAATATGCATGCATGTGTGAATCAACCTAAGTGATTTGTAGATGTGTGATTTCATTACTAATTCTGTGAATGTTCATTTAGTTGATAATCAAGTGCTGCTAAAACCCTATACCCTACCTCAAACTGTGAACTACCACTAGGCATTACCCTTAGTCATATAAACTGTTGACCAAGTCTGGGACTAAGCGTGCACTTAGCCACACCTAGACTCCTGTCTCAGATGGAGTTTAGAAAGCAAAGGAGTCTGCTCTGAACCTCATGACTCAATGGGAGGGTCCTCCTTACCCTTGCATCCATAACACCTCTGTGAATCATTCCAACTCAAATATAACTTGATTTCCTTTATGTACTTTTTCCATGCAGTAATGGAGAGAACTTTGCCATCTTTGAATCTGTAACTAAGTCACTGTTTTAATTAATTCTGTCAAATCACTTTGCTAATCGACTGATGATTGAGTGCTATTAAAATATCATAATCAAATCCTGTGATTTGCCATGAAGACACAAATAAATTCTAAACTACTATTAATTTAAAATTGTGTAAAGACATTCATTTGTGACAAATTCACTCAATTTGTAACATCTTTATTAGAGCCACTCCCCTGCTCATACACAAGAAAAGCTCTCCCTGGCTTTCCAGCTTCCAGACACTAATAATACCTGTGTTAGTATGCAGTGTCACCATATGTAATCTGTCTAAATCTTGGCCTAGATTAAACAAGTAAGGAGTAGATTGATGACTATTCTACTATCATATTGATTTCAGCTGAAGTTTGTTGAGCTTGCTGCAATTCAGTATCAGGCATGAAGAGTGCCTTTCTATACCTTCAGTGTTGGTATACTTATCTTATTCCAGGAGCTGTATAATAAAAATAAATCTCAAACATGCTTCAGCTCACGTATGTGTCAGCTTTATATGTAATGGTTTGGATGTTCACCTGAACTTTACCAGTATTAAAATTACTTCAGGAGTCTTGTGCTGCCTGGGGGTGTTAAGAGATTCCCAGCACAGCTGTTGTCAATATTGGAAGGAAGACTATTTCTGCCTTTTTTGGTGGCATGCCTATAATAAAAAAGTCAAATGTTTTTAAGAAAAAAGTAGGTGTCATGGATATTTTGACATCTCTAATAAACATCCATTTGAATTCCATTCTAGCACTGCACAGAGATCCCTGTTTCCTTTAATGTGTCTATGGGAAAAGAAACATCATGGGCAGTATGGAAACAATGGGTTAAAGGAGCAATATTTGGTCATCTGGAAGGGGATACTTTTCTTTTTTATTTGCAGGTCAAAATCTGTGTGTCTTTTGGAACAGACTTTGAAAGTATTGATGTTAATATAGCACAGATGTTATCTGTCTGTTCTTTAAAGGGTTTATATTTAAAAAAAAAAAAAAGACCTTGAAAAGTAGATTTAAAGTCAGGTCTGATGGACAAATAGAATAGATGATGATCAGAAATGTCTGGAATAGTGGAATGTCCTGAATCTAGATGGCTTGCAGTTTCCTCCACTTTCATGTTCTCATTCCACTTGTTTGTTCTCACATGTGCTATGTGCCTAGCAGGATGTTTGAACTGTAAAACTCCAAAGGAAATAAATCTGGAATAATCTTAAGGAAATAACGATAATAATACGAACTGAATTTGGGGGTTTTGTTCTTTTATTTTACATATGGAGTAGGATTACTAAAGTGAAATCAGATGTGCAGCAACTCAAAGAATTATACATTCAAGAAAGAGAAGCATCTTCAGATGATCATCTCTCTTTAGACTTCCACAGTTGCATCACAAAAAATATGGAATAATGGCATCTTATCCCTTCACTTGCTGGCATTTAATTTCTGTTTTATAGACTTTCCAATGGTAGCTGCATGGCCACTCAGTGTGTCTCATTGTTGGACTATTATTGTTATGACGTATTTATACCTCTTCACTGGAGCTGCATCGAGAAACAGCACAACTGAGGCTACAAAACTCTTGCAGAAATATATAGTAAAGTGTCAGACCTAGTTCTAAAGGGACTGCAACCTGACCTGTGATATTTAGCCAGTGTCTGGAACAAAGACTGGAGTTAGCAGGGGATGGAGAGAACAGTATAAGACAACTTGTAGATGGTAGATTGTTAAGTTTAGCTATACCACAATAAAGACACTCATTACAGAACAGTTGATATTTAAAGAGTAACTTGGAAGAAAGCAAATGTCACCTCTATCTTCAAGAATGGCAAGAAGGAGGACCCAGGAAGCTACAGGCCAGTCATCCTCACCTCAGTTCCTGGTAAGGTGATGGAGCAACTAATCCTGGAAACAATTTCCAAACTCATGAATGACAAGGTGATTGGGAGAAATTGGAAGAGATTTATGAAAGGGAAATAATGTTTGATCCACCTGATAGCTTTCTAAAATGAAATTACAAGCTCAGTGGATGAGGGCAGAGCAATGGTTGTGGGGTTTTTGACCTTAGTATGGCTTTAAATACTGTCTCTCATAATATTCTCATATGTAAATTGGTGAACTACAGGCTAGCTAATGGACAATGAAATGGGCCAAAAATGGACTGAACTTCCAGGTGATCACTGCTTGCAATCAGAAGCACAAGATCCAGCTTGAGGATGGTCACTAGTGGTCTACTCAGGGGTTGCGACTATGGCCAGTTCTGTGTAACCTCTTCATTAACAACCTGGACAATGGCACACAGTGCACCCTCAGCAAGTTTGCAGATGATACAAAATGGAGTGGCTGGTAAACAAGATGGGTGTGCTGTTATTCACAGAGACCTCCACAGGCTGGAGAAATTGGCCAATACTCCTCATGTTCAATGAAGGGAAAATCCAAGTCCTGCACCTGGGAAGGAATAGGAATAACCCCACACACCCATACAGGCTGGGTCCAACCAGCTGGAAAACAATGTTGCAGAGAAGGACCTGGGGGATCCTGCTGGACCAACAAGCTGACCATGTGTCAGCCATGTGCCCTTGCAGCAAAGGTGGCCAAAAGCCTCCAGGGTTGCAGAAAACAGAGCATTGCCAGGAGGTCAAGGGAGGTGATTTGACCTCTCTAGTGAGTCCTGGCAAGACCTATCTGGAGTGCTAGGTCCAGTTCTGGGCACTGCAGTATGAGAGAGACATAGGCATGCTGGAGCGAGTCCAGCAAAGATCCAGGAAGATGATTAAGGTAGTGGAGCATCTGACCTACAAGGAGAGGCTGAGAGATCTGGGACTGTTCAACCTTGAGAAAAGAAGGCTCAGGGGGGTCTTATCAATACATAATCTCAGTGGTGGCCAGTAAAAGGACAAGAGGCAATGGGTGCCAATTTATATACAGGAATTAAATGTAAGCATAATAAACCACTTTCTTTATTGGGAGGTTAGTCAGACACTGGAAATGGTTGCCCAGAGAGGTTGTTGAGTCTCCATCTTTGGTGATATTCAAAACCTAACTGGACACTGTCCTGGGCAACCTGCCCTGGCTTAGCCTGCTATAAGTCCAAAAGCTTTGCACTAAATGATCTCCAAAGGGACCTTCCAACCTCAGTTGTTCTGTGATTCTGTGTGATTTTGTGATACAATAACTTTCTACATGGCAGCTTTTTCCCATTCAAATGCAAGTGACATCGTGTTCTTTAACTAAATGAAAGATGAAATAATGACCTACTCAAAGGCTCAAGAAGCTCTTGCAGAATAAATCTATTCGAAATGTTATTTCAAATTCAGAAGTGCTAAATAGCTGGTAATTATATTTTTGATATTGTGATTTTAATTCTCTTAGATGTTTATGAAAAATTGTCTTTGTTGATCTAGATCTAGAACTGATGATTATGTTATAGTAAATAATATTTTTGGGAATAATTACGCATGAGTTTTTATAACATGTATAAACTCAGAAAAATTTCTATTTGCATGAGGATTTTGTTACTTTACCAAAATATTATTGCTTTTCTGTTTGTTTACTTGGTTTTCCCTTTGACTTCCAAATTTATCCTTGTTTACTGATACTATTTTGTAAAGTGGTCTCTAATCACTACAGAACTAAGTAGTTACTAAGCATGTCTTGAAAAGATAAAAATAACAGAAAAGTCACAGGGACATGAAAAGCGATAGACTTAAATGTAAAGTTGAAGCTGTGGGAGAAAGATGTGGATATTTGATATGGAACTTCCCTTTTTCTCTTCATCTTTTCACATTTTATGAATCATTAATACTTTTTTTAGTGAAGTTTCTCTAAAAACAGAAAATGGAGTCCTAGGGACCTTTGATTTCATAAATGTCTTTGCAGGACTGAAGTGGACTCAGTCAAACTATCCCCACATATTAATACTCTTTGAGTTCCATTTGCAGCTCTTTAAAGAGAATATTGAAATGTTTATCGCTTCAAAATGTGCCTATATTTTAGGGACTGAAGAGATCCCAACAATAACAGATTTTTGTGGTGTTTAGAATTATCTAGGCAGTATAAAGCAAACCAAAACAATACCTCAAAATTTAGACCATGATTAAATTTCTTGTTCTTCTAAGGGAAAAATGTTTACAAAAGAATTAAATTAATAACTGTCTTGTCCTGGAAGATAGGCACTCACATTTCAGATTCATCAGCCTTCAAAGTTTATGAAGGCTGTCATCTGGGGACTCAAATCTCAGGCTTAGTTCTCCTTCATGTACTGGAAAGATGCAAACTTTCCAACAAACACGGCATTAGCCAGAGGTTACTGATTGAGTTTTTTCCTTTTCTTGCTATTTGTGTGGTTTGCGTAGTAAACTCGGCTATTTTCCCTGCTCTCTGTAAGTCAGGCTCAGCTGTTCTACAGAATCACTTGCATTGTCCATGGCAACTTTCTGCTGTACTTGTGTAGTGGGTCTGTCCATGCTTTCTGGCTCCAAAGCTGGCATTCTCACACCATTCTCAAGCCTTCAATGTGCTAAGTGAAACTGTAAGTGTCTTTGCCCAAACGTGCACTTTTTCGGCTGTAGTGGCTTTCATGACAAAATAGAAGCTCAAATTCCACAGCAATGGACAAGTGGAAAACAGGAGTGAACTTACATTAAAGTCTTGACCTGTGTATTGAAGACTAAATGTTTAGTATTTTTATTCTGGGCAGAGCATTTTCCCTTCCATGTTAAATGATTAAAAACTGAAAATCAAGACCATTATCTCTCAGCATCAATGCTGAGGCATTTTTCCATTACTATTATTAATTTAGTAGTGTTTTCATCACTGCTGATCCCAAGGTTTCATCTTTAAAATCTTTAGCTTACTTCATGTATAACTTAAGGGATTAACAAAGACGTTTGTAATTGATTGTCTTTTGGGGGATACAATACAGAAGAAAACTTCTGTCAAAACACCAAATTCTTCAGCATGTAAAGCTCTATAGAAAGCTCTGTATCCATACCTAAGTGTGAACATCTTATAATGATTTTGGTATGGGGCACATTATCTGTTTTAATCTCCTTATACAATGCTCAGCACAATATGAGGCTGTTCTATAACTTGAGGTGTGGAGAAGGTGCTACTACCTGAATAACAAATAATAATAATAGTAATGATGATGATAATAATAATAATAGACAAGTATAAAGGCTAATGGGATATCAGTAACTGAAGAACATGCTATGGGTCTTGCAAAAGAGGAGTCTTATGTAATAATTATAATCTTTGTTATTCTTTCTTTTAATAAAGCCATTCTCTCATATTTTAAGTCATGACTGATTTGGATATTTGGGGAGGGGGGGGTTTTTTGTTTGTTTTTATTTAGGATAATTTTTTTGTTTCCCACCTGGAAAGCAATAGGAAAATATAACAATACGAAGAGATAACCTGAATTTTAGCAAGAAAAATATTTTTATAAGTCAGGGAATTACAGGTCATACACATCCATGTGTCCCAATGATAGTCTGCTTTCTCCCAGCTGTATCAGCTGCTCTAAGAAACTATGTTACTTCCCTTACATCTAAAGATGTAAGGATCTTACTAATGACGTAGCATCAGATGCCTTTAGTAAGATCCTTAGTAAAGATCACTGAAACACTATAGGAAAAAAAATGATACTAACCTAACTGAAACAACCATGGACTATCAGATCAAGTGACAGGAAAACAGAGTACCAAAATCCTTGGTTAACATCTTGACAGTGAGGCAATTAATCAAACAAGATGAGCAAAGATATGTGACAATGCCCTTTTCAAACAGGATTGTAAATGCAAATACAATTACCATGTATAATGGTGACACAAGGTAATTAAAGGTAGCTTTCTGTACACTGCCAGTGAATTTTGGTCTAAGTGGTTTATGACTTTTTCCTCAGTTATTTTTATTATTATTAAAAAATTCATGTTTTCAAAAAATATTACAAGGTAATATATGCATAAAAGAAAGGACAGCTAATGCAGGTTTCTTTATATTACAAAACTAATCAGAACTAGAGTCCATTATCTGGCCCTGAGGCCACATGCATATTGCTACAATCTTTTTCTCTCCAAAACAGAGTGACTGCATCCAAACTGCCTACTGAGACTGGTCCCTGGGTTGTGCTCACTTCTGAGCTATGGCCAGGAACTGCTTGAGAAGCAGTTTTGGCTGAAAAACCTTGTGACCACCTGAATTATTTAACAACACAGACAACCAAGCTCCTGCATGCAATGCTGAAACCTAACATTTTTAATTTACTAGCTCTTGTAAACTAATGTGCTGCACCTGACTGGGATGGAGCTAACTTTCTTCATGGCATCCTGTAGGGTGTTGTGTGTTGAGTTTGTGACTAAAACAGTATTGATAATACACCAGTGTTCTGGCTGTTGATGAGCAGTGCTTGCACTGTGTCAAGGATTTATTTTTTCCCAGCAGTGAGTAGGCTGTATATAAAGTTGGGAGGGGACACAGATGGGACAGCTGACCCAAACTGGCCAATGGGTTATTCTGTGTCATATGATAACATGCTCAGGAATAAAAGCTGAGGGAAAGGATGAGGAAGGGGGGGACTTTAGGGGTTATGGCACTTGTCTTCCCCAGGAACCATTACATGTTCTGAGGCCCTGCTTTCCAGCCAGCAGTTGGACATCTACTTGCTGATGTGAAGATGTGACTGGATTACTTAGTTTGCTTTGCTTGCATGCTCAGCTTTGCTTCACTGACCTTTAACCTGACCTAGCAGTTTTCTGACTTTTGTTCTTCCTATTCTCTTCTCCATGGAGATGTGTGGGGAGTAAGTGAGCATCTGGTTGGGGTGGGGGCTTAGGTGTTGGCCAGCATCAACCCATCATACCTAATATTCTTAAGACCTGGTCTCCTTTGCTGATGTCTTTCCCTCAGATGTCCTCTTTGCTAACTTAAGACAGCAAAATTCTCATGGCTTCCGCTTATATAAACAATGTTGTATGACTTGGAGGACTCAGTCACAGAGCTTGGTCATTATGTTACTAAGGGAATTGCAGTGTTATGACTATCACCATGGTGATTGTGATGAGAAGAAAATATTACGGAAGGGAGATCTCCAGTGGAGGAATGTGGCATATGGAGAAATAATATAGATGGAGGTCCCTCTACCTTTCTGTCTCTGCAGGTTGGTGTAATCCCAGTTTTGGTCTATTCATTGCTTGTATAAGGCTCATGTAGCCAAATTTCAGCATATGACCAAGTTCAGGCAATCCAAACCCACAGACTATTTCAAATATGTGAACAAAAATAATTTAATTATAAATAACAAAGATGGAAGGAAGTGTATCATCTCCAGTGTGGAAGGAAAAAAAAAACAAACAACAAACCCCACAAAACTGACATTCAGAGTTTTGTCTAACTCATGGGTGACTGTCTAGCCAATAAATACAGTCCCTTGAGCCTTTTTCCTGTCATTTGACTCTGGAAAATAAAACCTCTCTTTCCAAAGTGTTTTTAGTGAGCCCCGAAGAGAAAAGAAATATTCACATGCTAATTTGAATTTATCACTAGATGCAAATTCACTCAGTTTCACAGAATAGTATAAACCCAGCCTTATAAACCTCCACAAGGTAGCTTTGGACACACTCTTATGCACAATCCCAAATCTAGGTGTGCTGCGCACAGATCTGCAGTGTTTAAGGAGGGCCTTATTGAAAACCCATGGGCAAGAAGGAGGACCCAGGGAACTACAGGCTGGTTAGTCTTACCTCCGTCCCTGGAAAGGTGATGGAATAACTCCATGGATTCACCAAGGGGAAATCACGCCTAACCAATCTGATAGCCTTCTACAATGGCATGACCATCTGGGTAGATGAGGGGAGAGCGATGGATGTTGTCTACCTTGACTTCAGCAAGGCTTTTGACACTGTTTCCCGTAACAACCTCATAGGGAAGCTCAAGAAGTGTGGGTTGGATGAGTGGACAGTGAGGTGGATTGAGAACTGGCTGAATGGCAGGCCTCAGAGGGTTCTGATCAGCGGGGCAGAGTCTAGTTGGAGGCCAGTAGTTAGCAGAGTTCCCCAGGGCTCAGTACTTGGCCTGGTCTTGTTCAACTTATTCATCAATGACCTGGATGAGGGGACAGAGTGTACCCTCTGCAAGTTTGCGGATGACACAAAACTGGGAGGAGTGGCTGACACACCAGAAGGCTGTGCTGTCATTCAGTGGGACCTGGACAGGCTGGAGAGTTGGG
>NW_009260286.1:1726899-1782022 GCF_000687185.1 Egretta garzetta
ACCATGAGCCAGCAATGTGCCCTTGTTGCCAAGAAGGCCAATGGTATCCTGGGGTGCATTAAGAGGGGTGTGGCCAGCAGGTCGAGGGAGGTTCTCCTCCCCCTCTACTCTGCCCTGGTGAGACCCCACCTGGAGTACTGTGTCCAGTTCTGGGCTCCCCAGTTCAAGAAAGATGAGGAACTCCTAGAAAGAGTCCAGAGGAGAACAACTGGGATGATTAAGGGACTGGAGCACCTCCCCTGCAAGGAAAGGCTGAGAGAGTTGGGCTTGTTCAGCCTGAAGAAGAGAAGACTGAGATGGGACCTCATCAACACATACAGATATCTTAAGGATGGAAGTCAAGAGGATGGAGCCAGACTCTGCAGTGGTGTCCAGTGACAGGACAAGGGGCAATGGGTACAAACTGAAACATAAGAGGTTTCAGTTGAACATGAGGAAGAACTCCTTTAATCTGAGGGTGATGGAGCACTGGAACAGGCTGTCCAGGGGGGTTGTGGAGTCTCCTTCTCTGGACATATTCAAAGCCCGCCTGGATGAGGTCCTATGTAACATGCTCTGGGAGGACCTGCTTTGGCAGGGGGGTTGGACTAGATGATCTCCCAAGGTCCCTTCCAGCCCTTGTGATTCTGTGATTCTGGATGTCAATTAAAGTCTTTCGGTTGTCCGCAGCAAGATTTTATTAATGCATCTCTACTGGAAGGTTTTCTGGAGCATGTATGCAAATTAACAAAATGGTTGAAAATAGGAAATAGCAGTTGGGAAAGGAAAATGGTGATGGTGATTTATAATGTAAATTTTCATTATAAACAATACGTGAATCTGATGTGTACTTCCAGTTTGTTTGGGGCTGAAAATCTGTCAAGCTGAAAGCCGTTTATTTATCTCCCTATAACCGACTTTGGGACCTCTGCAATGTTGTTAAATAAGTGAAGCTATTCACAAAGTGAACCTTGGCACCTGTAGCAAAGTTACAAAGAGAAGAGATACTTCAGAATTCAATTTACTTTGTATTAACTTGAGATCTGATACTCATCATCTGCTTTAACTGCTTGTTTTATCTAAACTGCTAGAGTCACATGAATGGGAAAGAAAATTAAGAGATTTCAAATTTGTTGCTCTAAGCAAAATTACTTCCTTATCTAATCTAATAAGAGGCTGGATGAGTTTCCCTGTTTTAATAATCACTGTGTTCCAAGCTTCCCTTCCATTAAAAAAATTAACATAAATTGTCTGGAGACTTTATCTTACTATAATCAAGAAAGTTTTCTTCAATACCACCCTAAAACATAAGCCTGATAGTAGGCTGACAAACTTTTGCTAGAGGCTTTTCCTAGCACAGTAGAATTTTAATGATGCATTTAAGATTTTAGAATAAGAAAAAATATATTTATAAAGACCAGAAGGATGTAGACATCTCAAAGTCAGTAACTGGCATGAACTTGGCTGTGATTAGACTAGCACAAAGGCAGGAGTCTTTTATAAGCGTCTACAAGAAGTATTGTTGATTTAGGAGGTGGCATTGGACTACTCAATGGGCATAGTATGAAGTACTGAGATATAAAATCAAGGTGTTTAATGTTTTGGTGCTCCATATTATGATCTCACATTTACTAGTCTGAATCCAAAGCAATGCTGTTTGACTTTGGTGCTTATTCTAGAGTCCCTGAGATTTAAAACTTGGTTGCTGCTCCTGCTGAGATTTAATCAGCTGCGGTTTTTAATGTTAACAACAGTCTATCACTCATGGAAGAGAACTTGTAAGAAAGATGATTAAGGGTAGGGAGGTCACATCTTTAGAAGGAGGGGGAAATCATATATCTCATAAACTTTTGAGCTGATTAGTTTGTTGGCACTGTATTCCTTTTGGCTTGGGTGTGTGACTGAGGAAGATAGATGCAGAAACTTCATGAAGCATAAAAAAGCAGCTCACAGCTTTATTTCTCATACATATACATTTACTTAAAACATCGCCAAGCATAAACAATGTTCTCTGTGAATATAGGGGTGCCCTGCTAACAGGTGATGTCAAAATCTGTAGGTCTAATTGAGCAATTTTTTTGGGCAAGGAGTTTGATTAACCGCCCTGTCCTACTGCTGTGTCTGCACTGATAAACTATTGGGATGTTTTATCTCTGAGAGGTGGTCTTGGCTCTCTGAAAGCATAGACTTCCAGTGACCCAGTTGCCAGGGAATGCCACTGAAGCTGTGATAGGTGAAATGTCTTTTTTGGCAAGGTGGCTCTGCAAAGAAGGTGGAGAACAGGAGTTAGCCCTGACTAATCTCTCTGACAGGAAATCTCTCTTGACTTCTGCTGCTTTAGTCAATTCCCTAGAACATCAGTCTGATCAATGGTGTATGAATGGGTGGTAGATTAGTAGGTTCTCAGCTGGCTCTGAGAACCATATGCATTTTGGGTATTTTTCCTGTTGCATTAGTGACTGTAGCAGTCAGTAACCCACCGAGGATCCTGTTCTAGTGGTCTGTCCTCTCAGTAGCCACTTAGCAAGTAGATATAATTCCTTCAGCCTTAGCTTATGTCTTTTTAGGCTGAAACTCTCAGACTCATGATGTGTCCCTTAGTGACTACAACATGTATATTTTCCTTCACTGAAGCCTTCCAATTTTATTGCTGAATGATTTAGTAATATTTAATAAAACTAAATACAACCGGTTCTTTTGGGTTTTTTTTTTAAGGAATGGGTTTGCCGATAATTCCTGACAATGGAAATTACATTTTGTAAAGTTGTCTCTTTATCTTTCACATCTAATGTCCTTCCCCTTGTTATCCTAAGAGTCATGCAACATTGCTGAGTCCCAGACAGTGATCAGCAGAGTGATTCTTGTAATGACAATCCTGGCTGTGATTTCTGGTCACACAAAGGCTAGATTATACATCTGTGGCAGTTTAAGGGGTCTGAAAATGAGAATAAAGTGAAGTTGTGCCCACCAAATGGTCCATTATATTGCCATGAAATGTAAAATGGCTTCTGTGAAACTGAGAAATAGGCCTCTGTTGATTTTTAGGGATGACAAGCACTGTATAATTGTAAGATAATGTATTATTTTAGGAAAGCATATACTGCAGCCAGGGAATGGAAAATTAAAAGGTTCAAATCTCATGAGTAATTTTTATCATTTTAACGTATTATTGTAACATGTTAAATATATTTGTACGTTATATATACGTGTGCATGTGATAATCTGTATATAGGGATATAATATTGATTTTAACATGTAAGTACACACAGATACATATTTATACAGTTTCACAGAGACATATATTTTCTTTCCAAACCTCTTTAAGTTACTTACTAATGACATTTTCAACCTAAACCACAAAATTCAGGCTACAAAATTCAGTCATGTAAAATATAAAAGGTGACATCATATAGTTGTCTGCTTCCAACATTGTATCTTTAAAGTAATTTCCAACTATTGTGAGACTTGTGAGAAAACTGCAATAATTAACAACATCGATTCCTACGTAACTGAATGTGGAATATACTCACTAGAGCCTTCTGAATATAAAGCAATCATGTAAACATACATCTTGATATAGTTTAAAGGAAAATACCTTCACAAATTGAATATCTCTGTTCAGTAACTGTCTGGAATAGATCCAAATTTGCTTTGAAAATTAAATAAAAAACATCAGAAGCAATGACTGCAGAGTAATTTGAATGTCTGCTGGAGACACTCGAAGGTAAAGAGAAAAGAGTTCAACATTATTCAGGTTCAAGTGTTAAAAATGAGGCAAAATGTAAAGGATATAACCACCCTGAACCTGTGCTATCTTTCACTTCTTCTGGCTTCAGTATTACTCAACTAATATTCAGGATAAGAGGACAGTGTGTGTGGGGGGGTTTCTTTGTGTTTTCTTTTTTTTTTCTTTCTCCTAGAATGTTTAGTACTAAAATTCTGCCTCGTGTTCATCAAATCCCAGCTCAGTGATGCAGATCTTTGGATCCAAAATTCAAGAACACGCTTTCCTATTGCATTTTGATCATGTTGTAGTTTAGATGCAAAATATCACCAGGGAAAATGTGAAAGCTTTCAGGCTACCCACTCACAAAACAAACAGTGTCCAAAGCCAGCTCCTGGAGGGATCCACATTGTATATATGTCTATATATGCCAATATGTTTTCCACTAATGGGCTTTTACGCTGATCAGCCAGAGAAGGAAACAGCATGAGGCTCTTGGTGCTTTTGGTGTTTGTATGAATGTTGTTTGTGTTTCTGTCTGTGTTGTTCTGTGTGGCTGGCCATGTGTATATCTATACATGTGTTGTTTACTTCTGTCTGTGTGCCTATTGGGAGCATGTGTTCAGCCTTGCTAGTAGCTGGATGTGGGGCCATGGAGCTGGAGCAGCCTCACCTCTGTTGGGCTGCCAGATTCAGCCACCCTGACAAAACCACAGGATAGGACAGCCTGGAAAGGATCGCAGGAGATCTGTAGCCCAGCCTCCTGCTCAGAGTGAGGTCACCTATGAGATCAGACCAGGTTGCTCAGGGTTTTCTCCCCTCAGATCTTGAAAATGTCTCTGGGCGACTTGTTCCAAAACTTGACTATCCTTGTAGTGAAAAAGTTTTTCACTATAGCAAGTCCAAGCTGTGTTCCTCCCTTTCTCTCTGTACTGGTTTTGGTTGGGATAGCGTTAATTTCCTTCACAGTAGCTGGTATGGTGATGTGTTTTGGATTTGTGCTGAAAACAGCGTTGGTAACACAGGAATGCTTTAGCTATTGCTGAGCAGTGCTTACACAGCGTCAAGGCTGTTTTTGCTTCTCACACTGCCCTGCCAGTGAGTAAGTTGGGGGTGAACAAGAAGCTGGGTGGGGACACAGCTGGGACAACTGACCCCAGCTGACCAAAGGGATATTCCACACCATATGACATCATGCTCATCAATAAAGACTCAGAGAAAGAAGGAGGAAGGGAGGGGGTGGGGGCCATTTAGAGTTATGGTGTCTTCCCAAATAAATGTTATGTGTGATGATGCTCTGCTTTCCTAGAGATAGCTAAGCACCTGCCTGCTAATGAGAAGTAGTGAACAAATTCTTTGCTTTGTTTTGCTTGCACATGTAACTTTTCTTTACCTATTAAACTTTATCTCAACCCATGAGTTTTCCCACTTTTACATTCCTGATTCTCTTCCCCATTTCACTTGGGGGGAGTGAGCGAGCTGCCAGGCAGGGTTAAGCCACAAAACTCTGCCATATAAAACTGAATGCTCTTCTTAAAAGATGCCATTTCAAGTTTCCTTCCAGTATTAGCATAGTTTGAAATACTTTCCAACAGCTGATTGCTCTGATGCGTGGCCTGGTCTATCACTTGGCTATGCTAAGGATAAGTAGCTAGTAAATGATACACCAACCTAGTTTCATATGCAGTCTGGGGCTTACTGGGTTAAGCCACAGCAGCCAACAGTTTGGGGTTGTAATGAACATTCAGAACTCTTCCATATATTTGGAATATCAGTTAAATAGCAGCTTCCCTCTTGCTTTACAGCTTACACAGACATCCACTACCTTGGCAGGCTGAACACAAATTCTTGCTGGCAAAACTGCAGTATATGCTTACAGGGTCAGCTTGAGACTCTTTCCATTTGCTTTTAAGGTTTGGGGCACATGAATGGAAGAATCATAAACTTTTATTTACTATCTGATAGAAAAAGAACACAGGAAAGAACTCCGTTAAATGTTTTCAGTTAGAGTCCTGGACATGTTATACCTATTATTTTCCAGTAATCCACTTTAGTAAGCAAAAATAATAGAGGCCATTAATACTGCTTGAAAGTAAACTCTCCATCAGCAATTCCTAAAAGCCCAGGTCTAAAGAAATTATATTTATAAAATGAATGATGCACTATTACTAGAAATTGTTATTTCAGGTTTCAAAAGCTAGCAGGAAACCTACCTTTATACAATAAAAAGCTGACTTCTAATCCATTCTTCTCCAGTGCTTTTTTTTCAGTCACTTAACAAGTTACTTCAGTGTTGATCCCATGGTACCTGTATAATTCCACCTATTATTCATTATTGACAAATGAAAATCTAAAATTACATTAATGACTCAAGTATGTCTCGATTTAGAATAATTTTAGAGGTTTCATTTCTAGCTAAAACAACCCTTAATGGCATAAGTTTTTATGATTTACAAACAATCCAGCAGTTTAAAGGAATTAGAGCCTTTTCCAGGGAAGAGGAGAGAATACACGGAAAAAAGTGCTTGAAAGTCTGGTCTTGTCAGGTTATTTTGGCATTCTATCTCTGTGCTTTATTTTGTGAGCTTTTTGATCACTGTCTGAGTGTGAGGCCTTGGTTTCCCTGAAAAAATTGTCACATAAATATAGGTATTACAGATGAAATAAGCCTATTAGATCATTTCATCCCTTTCCTTGTCAGTGCAAGAACATTTCCTATGGTAAATTATCTAGTGCAGGCCCACTTAGACAGAAAACAACTCAATATTGTAAAAAAAAAATACAAACCAAACCACCATCACCCTCTCCCTACAGAGGTTTGAACGTTTATTCTTATTCTGAATCAAAAGACCATTTGAAAATCATGAGAGAACAAAAAAGATAGAGAGAGACCAATACAAAGCAAGTTCCACCAGTGTGAAAACTCACTGGGAATTTGGAAAACTTGAATTCCTATTTCTTACAATGGAGGGATTTGAATGCAGCTTTCCCACTTACTGGCCAAATAAAAAGGCTGCCAACAACTCTGAAGAACCATGTCTCCCTTAAAGGACTCGTCTACTTTTGAAATGAATGTACAGTTTAAGATTTTATTTTTCATTTCTGGTTTAATTTTACCAACATTAATTTGCAGTGCATCTTATTTAATCTTGTTTATACACTAAGACCACCTTAAATAATTCCCCTCTATCCTTGATGTTTATAGCTTTCAAATGTATGTAGACAGTTAACATGTCACATCCCCCTTCCCCCCTTCAGTCATTGCTTAGCAAGTTATATATATTTATTTCTTTTAATCTTTCACCGTAAGTCAATCCTTTCAGCCCCTTAATAATTTATGTTGCTTTACCCTGAATTTCGTCCAATGTGTCAAGATTTTTTCTAATACTCTGAGGCCCTGCATACTTTATTCTAGACATATACTCAGCTGTTGACATGGAGAGAGATAGAAGGAGGGGAATATCAGTAGCTTATGTTTACATCTTTATTTTGCATGCTTGAAGTTTTTTAGAATAACAGAAACAAATCTTGTTATTTCTCTACTTATAGTAAGTGTACATACTATATATATGTACACACGCATATAATGGAAATATGAAAATGATTTCATGTCATGCTCTCCTGAAAGATCACATAACATCAAAAGACTGATCAACAAATCAAAGCTACAAATACAACTTAGTCAGATATCTGACAGCTGTAGCATCTCCAAATGCAGAAATCTCCTCTCCATGTTGGTGATCTTACAAACATTCAAAGAGGTCCTCAAATGCATATGGCTTAGTAATTTCCAATTCTGGAAGGTGGTATGCATACATAGCAATCTGAGGTGTACCAAACATAACAAAATGAAACATTCTCTACAGCAGCTAAGTCTTAAGTTATGCGAGGGATTTAAGATGGTGCTTAATTTCACCAGGCAGTTTTGCAGGTCAATGTTGATGCTGGTTCTGATGGAAAGGAAATCCCTCACATTTTGAAGACTAGCCAGACCTTAGGGAGGCTTACGAAGTGAGTTTGGGATCACTACAAGATCAAGCTCTTCACCAGACAAAAGCTATTTAGAACTGAGCACGCTGCTGGAGCAGTATGGGATTTGATCCTTGTGAGTGACCATATCATCAGCTGGGGAGATGTCTCTGGGGGACCTTAATCCACTCTCAAGTGACAAGACCTAAGCAGTACCAAAGAAACTTTACTGTGTGTTGGGTACTGAGACCAACCAAAGAGCTAGTTATTAGGGTCTAGCTGAGTGTGCTGGTTGATGTGTTCAGATTGCCAGTGCAAACATTACTGCAATGGTTAAAGATAATTAGAAATCAGAGTTGTGCAGGGTGAAGGATGTATCCGAATGAACAGCAGGAAATGACAATTTGTTCCCACTTTCAGTGTCTTCATAGATGTCATTGTGGTATTCATAATTATATTAAGTAAATTGTGTGATAAAAAAGACTTACCATGTCTAAATACATCATCTGCTCAGCCACTCAGCATCTCTCAGTTACCTCCCAAACAGTATTATCATCCTCAGCTGCAGGAAGCTCACAGCAACAAAGTGCTCATTGTTTCTTTGCTAAATTGACATTAAAATACATGTATCTATCTCAGGTGCTTTGGGAAAAACAAGAAATAATCCATCATAAAGCTTCATTTCAGTTATTTAGAAAAGTTTTGGTTTGAGTTTTACCTTTCCATGTTAAAATATTTATAGACATAAATTAGTTGACATTTCAAACCATAATGGACTTTTATATAGGAGGACTTTACATTTCTAAATTCTTGCAAATGAATTATAAACTTACAGAAAAAAATAAGGAGATTTGTTAAAATCATTCTTTCCACTGAAACTACTACAATCACAGACAATTTTTTTCCCAAATACTTTAAAATTAGATTTGTCTACTCTTTGGCAATAATGGATATCCTTGATGACACCAGTAAAAATTCTATATAATCTAAATACACATCACTTTCCTTTGGTGAAATGTTTATTATTTTGTTTTTTTCAGTCTCAAGATTTCTCTTCTTGGTTGGTTGTTTTGTGTTTATATGTTTATCTAACAATTAGATTTTAGTGTTTTATTTCCCAGAGTTCAGTGATTTTTTATTTTTTTTTTTACATAATGGCAAGGGTTGGAAGTGACCTCAGGAGATCATCCAGTCCAACCCCCCTGCTAAAGCAGGTTCACCTAGAGCAGGTTGCACAGGACAGCCTGTTCCAGTGCTCCGTCACCCTCAGAGTAAAGAAGTGCTTCCTCATATTCAACTGAAACCTCTTCTGCTTCAGTTTGTGCCCATTGCCCCTTGCCCTGTCGCTGGACACCACTGTGAAGAGTGTGGCTCCATCCTCATGATATCCACCCTTAAGGTATTTGTAAGTATTTATGAGATCCCCTCTCAGTCTTCTCTTCTTCAGGCTGAACAAGCCCAGCTCTCTCAGCCTTTCCTCACAGGGAAGATGCTCCAGTCCCCTCATCATTGTAGCCAGCCTCTGGACTCTCTCTAGGAGTTCCTCATCTTTCTTGAAGTGGTGCAATCTCACCAGGGCAGAGGATAACCTCCCTCGCCCTGCTGGCCACACCCCTCTTAATGCACCCCAGGATATCATTGGCCTTCTTGGCAATAAGGGCACATTGCTGGCTCATGGTCAGCTTGTTGTCCACCAGGACTCCCACGTCCCTCCCAACAGACCTGCTTTCCAGCAGGACAGCCCCCATTCTGTACTGGTGCATGGGGTTCGACCTCCCCAGGTGCAGCACTTGACACTTGTCCTTGTTGAACTTCATCAGATTACTCTCCGCCCAACTCTCCAGCCTGTCCAGGTCCCACTGAATGACAGCACAGCCTTCTGGTGTGTCAGCCACTCCTCCCAGTTTTGTGTCATCCGCAAACTTGCAGAGGGTACACTCTGTCCCCTCATCCAGGTCATTGATGAATAAGTTGAACAAGACCGGGCTGAGTACTGAACCCTGGGGAACTCCACCAACTACTGGCTTCCAACCAGACTCTGTGCCGCTGATCAGAACACTCTGAGCTCTGCCATTCAGTCAGTTCCAAATAAGGTCTCCCTGCAGTCTTCTCTTCTCCAGGCTGAATAAACCCAACTCTCTCAGCCTGTCCTCAGAGGAGAGGTGCTCCAGCCCTCAGATCATTTTTGTAGCCCTTCTCTGGACTGGCTCCAAGAGTTCCATGTCCTTCTTGTGCTGAGGGCTCCAGAGCTGGATGCAGTAGTCCAGGTGAGATCTCACCAGAGCAGAGTAAAGGGGCAGAATCCCCTCCCTTGACCTGCTGGCCACACTTCTCCTGATGCAGCCCAGGATATGGTTGGCCTTCTGGGTTGTGAATGCACATCGTTGGCTCATGTCCAGCTTTTCATCCATCAGTGCCCCCAAGTCCCTCTCGGCAGTGCTGCTCTCAATCCTTTCTTCCCCCAGCCTGTATTGATACTGGGGGTTGCCCCAACCCGGGTACAGGACCTTGTACTTAGTCTTGTTAAACCTCATGAATTTCATACGTGCCCATTTCTTGAACTTGTCCAGGTCCCTCTGGATGGCATCCCGTCCCTCAGGTCTGTCAACCGTTGCTGAGAGTGCACTTGATCCTACTGTCTATGTCATTGATGAAAATATTAAACAATATTGGTCCTAATACAGACCCCTGTGCAACACTCCTTGTCACTGATTTCCATCATCCATTGAGCTGTTGACCACTACCCTCTGGACGTGACCATCGAACCAATTCCTCATGCACTGAACAGCCCACCCACCAAATCCATCTCTCTCCACTTTAGAGAGAAGGATGTTGTGGGGGACTGTGTCAAAGGCCTGACAGAATTCCAGATAGATGACATATGTAGCTTTTCCCTTGTCCACTGATGTAGTCACTCCATCATAGAAGGCCACGAGATTCGTCAGGCAGGACTTACCATTGGTGAAGCCATGATGGATGTCTCAAATCACCTCCCTGTCCTCCATGTTCCTTAGCATAGCTTCTAGGAGGATCTGTTCCATGATCTTCCCAGGCACAGAGGTGAAGCTGACAGATCTCTCATTCCCAAGGTCTACCCTTTTTTAAAATGCTTACAAAGTTTTCCCTTTTCCAGTCACCAGGGACTTCACCTGACTGCCATGAATTTTCAAATTTCATGGAGAGTGGCTTGGCATGAGGTGATATTTTCTTTGTTTGCTCTTTGTCTCTTCATTCATTATGTTTTCGTTATAGCAAGCTGCTGTATCCCAATACTTTACCTTTCTGATCTTCAAATCAGAATTCCACAATGCAACTGTCTTTTTTGTATAGTGACAGCACTCTTAATTTAGTGCAACAACATTTTAGTGGATTACTGCCATATCATTCTCCTAAGGCACTTCAATATTTCTTCAATGTGTACGATGGATAAAGGACATAAATATGCCTGATATTGATAGCTATGATGCTCCACCAGTCCATCCCATGTATCTCCCAGTTTTCTCCTTGAAGTTATATCTAACCTTGCTCTTTTTCACCCTCTGAATATGTTCATTTATGCATTTACTCTACCCCTCTAGCAAATCTAATGACTGGAGAAATTTGTCATTTATGCATGAAAATCTCTTCTTATACAATGTATCATACTTATTGAACAGTTCACATTTCAGATGATTTTACAGATATTAACTAATTAATCAAAGATACCTATGCAGAATAGAAAATAAAATTTTAGTATCTCAATTTTAAAAAGACAAAACCGAACAGAGAGATTTAGGTGAGTTGCTCAAGGCAAGATTGAAAATTAGTGGCAGATTCAGAATGATGACTCAATATTTCATGGCCAACACTTCTGTGTTCAAACATTTGGGAAGCATTTCTTCACTGTGCTTCAATCTCAACACCTATGAGAGCTTTCTTGATTTATCACATGGCCCTGAAACACATACAGTGATTTTTCTTTTTGTCAAATTATTTTAGCATTGCTAATTGACAGAAATCAAAGCTTTATGTTTTTGGAAAAGGAGAATTTGCAGACCTCCCTCTGAGAAGCAGAAAATTTACATACAGGTTCAGAAGACCCCAACATATTGGATTTCAAGTCTTTGACATATATAATATGAGCTAGTTATATTTTGTCTCTCAGAATTCATGTTTTTGTGCACATGAATTTTGAAGGATACAAAAATTTAACTAACGTCTTTTTTAAAAAAACCTTCCTCAAACATGCCTGATAAGTGTGATGTTCTTCAGAACACACAGGTGAGTTCAACATTTGCAAGTGAGGAAAATGTAACAGCATGTCCATAACATCAGCCCATAAGATAATGTCTCTTCTCTCAAGAACTGTAGCCCTTTTGCTGATTACTCTTTCTACCAGTTAGTGGAGCACAAGAACATAGGAATACCTTGCTAATCCAATATTCTTTCTCTAGCAGTGGCCAGTTGAGAAACTTAGGAAAATGCATTAAAGCCTACCCCCAGGAAGGCTTCATTCTGTTCAGATTACATTGATGTGTCAAGACTGAGGATTATAACTGCTCTCAAAACATTTTTTAGAATTAAGTATAATAATTCTGGCTCCTCTTCTTATCAATAGAAACAAGAAATTCTTTTTCTAAGGCCTAGTCTACACTTAAAACTGTTTTCAGTGAGGACTGTGACCATCCTAAAACAAGATTATAAGGGGAAAAAAACCCCATATCCTAAGAAAAAATAAATGTTATTTGAACTTGTTTTATTTGGTCAGTCGAGGAAGGAAACACTTGGATAAAAGTGTTTTATTACTGGTGCACATTGCTTATCTACTACTGGGTTCAAATACTGTGTTGACATCAAAGAGCAGAAGTGCATTGGTAGACTGAACCTGGACACATATCATGGACAACTTCTTGCAGGGCAGAGCAGTGTACCTGAGGGGATCCACTTAGCCCCTCTCTTTTGTGGATTTCCATCCTAAAGAAAGGAGGGCATGAGGCAGAATGGTGCAGACTCACTTCTTGTCCTGATGCAGTATTTGGACAAGGCCAAGCTCTACATCCTTGTGCACAAGGCACAAGGCATGCACCCTCTCTTCCAGTACAGACACAGGGTTGGTGTGTGCCACATCCTGTGCCAATGTTTTACACCACCTGAATAGGATGTACATCATAGAAAACATAATATGTTTAAATCTGTTATCTATTTCAATGAATAGCCCTTTGCTTTCGTGTTGTGAGAAAAGAAACACCTCAGATGCTTTCTCTACAGTATTTGATCTTGTATATGGCTCATGGAAGCAATTTCCAGGCATATGAAAGGCATAAAGGTTGTTGGGAACAGTCAGCATGGTTCTTGACACAGTGTACCATAACACTGTATGATGAGTTATGGTTTAGATATGAAGACCTGTGCTGGTTTCGGCTGGGATAGAGTTAATTTTCTTCATAGTATCTAGCATAGTGCTGTGTTTTGGATTTAGTACTACAAGAATGTTGATAACACACTGATGTTTTTAGTTGTTGCCAAGTAGTGCTAAGATTACTCAAGGATTTTTTGAGCTTCTCCTGCTCAGCCAGGTGCATAACAAGCTGGGAGTACAGCACAGCTAGCACAGCTAACCCAAACTGACCAAAGAGCTATTCCATACCATATAACGTCATGCGACGTTAGTCGGCCGGTCATGGGGAGAGTGATTGCAGCTTGGAGAGTGATCACAGCTCAGGGGGAGTGATTGCTGCTCGGGATGGGCTGGGCATTGGTCAGCAGGTGGTGAGCAATTGCATTGTGCATCACTTGTTTTATATATTCTGTATATTCTCTTACCATTATTATTATTACTGTTGTTATTCTTCTCTCTTATTAAACTGTCTATATGTCAACCCACAGGTCTTACTTTTTTTTTTTCCCAATTTTTTTTCCCACTCAGGGAGGCAGGGAGTGAGCGAGCAGCTGCGTGGTGCTGAGTTGCCAGCCAAGTTAAACCACGACAAGACCATAAGTTGGGTGGAAAACTAGCTGGCCAGTTTTGCTCAAAGATTTGTGATTAGAGGCAACCAATGACAAATCTTCAAACTCAGCAGTAAAAAGTCCACCTGGCACCAAGCTAATAGTTCCTCATGGATCAATACTGGATTCAATATTGTTGTTGTCTGTTTACTGATGACGTCATGAAATGCCCAAGCCTGGAGAAAATAAGCCTCTGGGAAAGGGTATGGCATATGAAATCTGACTGCAGTCTTCCTAAAAGGGCGATTATAAAGAGGAGAGACAGACTTTCCTTGGAGCTGCACAGTGAATGGACAAGACATATTGGGCACAAGTTGCAAGAAAGGAATCAGTTCTTCACAATGCAAGTGGTTAAGAATTTAAACAGCCTGTCTGCACAGGATTGGAGATGTTCAAAATCTGGCTGGATAAAGTGCTGAGCAATCTAAGACAACCTGGAGAGTCACTCACCTTTCAGTGGTGGGTTGGACTAAATGACCTCCAGATGTCCCTTCCAACTTAATTTTTTCTATAATTCTACACATTTCATATGCCTCCTCCATCTGTCTGATTTCTAATGTCAACAAACAGAGTATTTTTTGTCTTCTGTCTTGTGATCCGAGTAAGAGGCAATACTTACTTTTGTGGTTTGCCTGAAATATTTATCTGATTGAGAAGAGTGTGTGCACTCCACAGAAGCAGGCACTTGCTGCACCTTGTAATCTTTAGTCCTTCCCTGTATTTGGGAGATACTAATATTTTCTGAGATCAGTCCCATTCTCTGACTCCAGACCAGCTTTCTAACCCTCATATTTCTGTGGGACCTCATCAGCCAATCTGCTCTGCTCGTTGTAGTTTATGGAGACTGCTCATGCCACCCTCTAGACTACTGACCTTGCAATCACATTTGCTGAACATTTACAGTTGGATTATTTAGAAATTTTGACCACATTGGTCATGAAGTGAGAATGTAATTCCTTTTGTGCTCTGTATTGACTACATGTACTTGGAGTACCAGAAAGCTGTTTACTCTTCAAAAGCTTGATGAAGAATTAACCAAAAGTTAACACCTCTTCCCTACAACAAAAGAATCACAACCATGCTGTAATTAGTTGCTGAGATGGGCAACAAACAACAAATTTATTCCTTAGAAAAGCCAAGAAGCAACAAAGGGTTGAGTCTGTTTCCCAGACTTGTCTCTGAGGCGCAGCATCCCTTGGGGTACCCTAATCAAACCTGTAGAAAAAAAACCCCATCTGTATGACTTTATAACTATGAAGGGAATCACTATGTGATCTGATACCTCATAATCTCATTATGGAGGGATGGCTTTATTAATGAATGCATTATATTTTTGTCACACACTGAATGTTTTCAGGCAATTAACCACTGGAAAAAAAAGGAAATTAGAAGCAATTGCCTTATTTTTATTTGAATGTGATTAACTGAAAAGACTATATAGTACACAGTATATTAACAAAAATATCCTATGAATACTTACCAGGCATACTTAATCAACTGAGAATACATGGCAGTCAATGAATCAATCTTTTTCTGAGACCTTAGGTACTCCTAGAATAATGTGCTGAAGCAGGCTGAACTATTGAAATGTTCTGTTGGGTCAACTATCAATTTATTGTAAAATGCTAGGGTCTACATGTGTACAATAGACCGTCAACTTGAAAAGAAACTTTACAGTCTATTGAGTATATAAAACAAATCTGGAAATGTTCTAAACATGATAGCTTTATAGATACCATGGTCAATAAAGATTTCCTTACAACCTGGAGTATAACACATACACATATGAATCCTATACTGATTCAGGTCATCATGTTTTCCAAAAAGCTTCTGTGACCTCTTAGATATTTAATACTTCCCAATTACCTATCTACATCTACCATAGAGAATTTTGGAGATGTTATATGACCTGAAAACTCTAAATCTTACCACTGAGATAAATTCATGGATCTCATCAAGTCACTTGAAATTAGAGTGTAATATTTGGTAACAGCACTGGTAACAGTTGAGTACAGTTCAATGAAAGGAAGGTAAATATGAGTAGGGCTGGAGAACTTGTTGCTTCACAAGTGCATGCTGAATAATTAGATGAGGCCCTACACAAATTAGAGCAAACCTCAGGTGTTCAAATATATTCTAGCTTTTAATGACAGTTATATGTCATTATGTTATGACAACAGATGGATCTCTGTATTACAATTTCCTTAATCTTTGGCTTTGACATTCACCACCAGCTGGGGTTGTGTGACTATAGTAAGCAAAGGTCCAGCCGTGACAACTTTGGATGACCAAGGATTCTCCCACATTAACAAATCTTTGACTCCTCCAATCAAGACAGCTTATAGATCCCTTCAAATTGCTGAATCCTTTCTCAACATATGAGAAATTTTTGTCAGAGCTTTGTCTTATGTGCTTTATTTTCCTCACTTATACTATCATCAACACATATATCTTTATAAGATTCTCATATAATATTATGGCTGATGGGTTAAAGGTTAAGTTTATTAAACTGAGAGATAAGAGTTGCCCCAGTGAATACTTGCCTGGAGCAACAATAAAAATTGATGTCTTTTAGTCACAGTGTTGATATATACATATGCAGACTTAAATGTTTTCATCATAAATACCCTTTAGTCCTGCTTTATGGCAATGAATTTCAAAACTGTATCTCTTTTCCTTTAGAGCCAACATTCTAAACTGGAGTTGAAGTAAAAAGGTGAGGAAGAGACGGAGGAAAAAAAGCATTATCTTCTTTTGATGAGCTAGCTAAGAAGCAAGGAGCTTCATGAATTATCAGATTGTATCATCACAGGTGCATAATAATTTCCATTCAATTCAGCTGCAAGCATTGAGAAGGCATTCAATTCATACATAAGCTCAGGTCTACTTTTTGCCAGATTGCAGTAGTATTCTCCCATCCTGAGGTAGACAATGAAACATGCAGTCAATCAAAAAGTACACACACATCGAAAAAAAGGAAAATGAAAGAAGAGCCTGCTTAGAAACACATATTGCTTATACTACCTGCAGCCAGGTGCACTTTTTTCAATTATTGCAGAGAATGAAATCAGTACCTCATACCTAATACCTGATACCAGATACTGTAACCCTATTTCTGACTTCCAGAGTGACCTTTCCTAATTATCATTTGTATCAGAATATTTTGTTTCTACAACATTACCAGTTACAGATATCTCATGAGATAATTGGAGGTATGGGTAGGAATCCTTTGATAAAAGGGTATTTGCAGAAAAAAAAAGATCAGGAGATTGTAAAATTCCCATGGGAACTTCAGAATTAGCTTTATGAATTCAGAAATAGAATTAAATTTAATGAGACTTAGCTGCTGAAAAGCTAGGTAGCAATAATGTGCCATTATCTTTGTGAAAGCTTTCTACAGTCATAGAATCACTAAAAAACAGGGCTCAAAAGGAATTCAAGGGATCATCCAGGGAAGAGAGGAACCCAAGGCAAGATAAGTTATTGCTGTTTCTTTTTGATTAGGTGCTTTCAAGCTTCCTGTAAAAGACATCTAATGAGGGAACACCACAGATTCCTGAGGCAATCAATATTAGTATTAAAATGTTTTTTTCTGATGTCCAGTCTAAATTTTTCTCCATACTCCTTGTCTTAGCCTCCATAGATTTTAAGCACAGTGTTATTTCTCCCTTTATTTCATAGAATCATAGAATCATTCGGTTGGAAAAGGCCTTTAAGATCATCGAATCCAACTGTACCTGTCCACTGCTAAACCATGTCTCCAAGCACCTCATCCACCTGTCTTTTAAATATCTTCAGGGATGGAGGTATTTCAACAGCTTACTCTCATATATCTCAGTCTTCTTTTTTGTAGATACAACAAACTTGTGGGGTTTTGCTGTTCTGTTTGTGTGTTTTCTAGGTATGTCTTTTGCTTTTCTCTTAAGTCAACACTGAAGTGCAATGCTGGAAACCAACCTCAGACTGAAGTGTTCTCTGTTTAGTGGGGTCTAAACACTAATTCCTGACTCTTGCTCTATACCAGAGCTACACTACAGTTTATAAATGCTAATAGAGCATTTACTGTCTGCTGTTATATGATGATGGCTTCCATCTTATAGCCTTCAGATGCTCCTTGAAGAAATACTAATAAGCTATTCACCATCCTCTATTTGGCCTCCTTTTCTGCCTGAAAATAGAATGCCAAATTCCTCCTGCCATCTCCCCCTCTCTCCCCCAGGTTATTTATTCAGTTTGGAAGGGTAATTTTTTACTTTAACTTTACCTGAAACATACTGAGAGTCCCTCTCAGCTTTTTACATATGCGTACTCAGTAAGCAGGATCACTGTTTATTACGATCCAAGTTGTTAATTCTGATACTGAACACTACAGCTTTTAGGACAGATCCTTGAGAAACCCAGTCAAGACTGATGTTAAGTCTCATATTGCCTGACTTACTCCATTTATCCTACATGGCCTCTGAGAGAGAGCAAGACCCTGGAATCAGACCTGCTTGCTCAGGACTATACTCCTCCTCGAGCTGACTTTACAAATTTCTTTCACAGCACAGCGATGTGGATGAATGCACTCAACAGCTGCTTTCATTTGTTGATCAAAGTTCTCCACTCTGCCACAGACCTCTCCTATTTAATCAACTTCACATTTCCTGGGGGTAATGAACACAGAGCACGTGTTACTTTTCTTTTTTTTTTTTTTTTTTTTTTAAAGAAGAGTAGACTATCATCACTTTCTTTCACATGGATGCTTTTTCCACCAAGGTGCTGGATGGTCTGTGGACATCCCAGATGTTCCCTTTAAACTGGCTTTTTCTGAAGAGTGTAACCTGTCTATTTTTTGTGAAGGCACAAGATACATCATATTACTTGGTAGTTGCACATAATTTGTTTAAAGAGAGGACACAATTATCTTTCAAATTAATCCCCTTAGAAACATGGCTTTTTTGAAAAAAATAATGTCTGCCCAGCCTTTACCTCTGAGCACTATCCTGTACCTCTAGTCAACATTTCTGCCAGGGTCTGGTGAGAGTAAGTCAAAATCTGTTAGTTATTACTTTCGTCATTGTAAAATACACATGCAGGGTGACAGGAAAAAAAAAAAAAAAAGGATGCTATTTTTAATTCTGCTGTAAATGTTTATTTTCAAGACATGGAATCATAGAATTTTTTGGGGTTGAAAGGACCCCTAGAGGTCATTTGGTCCAACCCCCCTGCAGGGAGCAGGGATACCGCTAACCAGATCAGGTTGCTCAGAGCCCCGTCCAACCTGGTCTTGAATGTTTCCAGGGATGGGGCCTCCATTACCTCTCTGGGCAACCTGTTCCAGTGTTTCACCACCCTCATTGTAAAGAATTTCTTCCTTCTATCTAGTCTAAACCTACCCTGTTTTAGTTTAAAACCATTACCCCTAGTCCTGTCAGAGCTGGCCCTACTACATGAAGACATGTTCTTAGGACTGATTTTTTTAATTCTGTCTTCAGAAAGTTGTTAGCTATTTTAAAGGTATTTTTTCTTTGCAAAGGTAGAGGCAGTTATGTCTGGCCTAAAGTAGACATAAGTGTTAGGTTTGGTATGTTTTATTTTGTTATTTATTAAATATGGGGACCTGTTCACCTAACAATATGTAATACTGGAAATACTAATTTCTGAGTGAAAAGGGAAGAAGATACTTATTAATTCCCAAATTTATAAAGTATTCAATTTTTTCCATGTATTTTCTTCTTAAAGGTGTATCATCCTTTGCCAGTTTCTAAGCTAAAATAACTTTTTAGTTTAATACTCTAGATTTCTCAAAGTCAAAATGCTTTGGAAGAACAGGGGGAGCTCAGTAATGGTTTCAAAATTACACTGAAAAACAAGTAGAACAGAATTTTGTGTTGTCCTGGTTTTGGTTGGTATAGAGTTAATTTTATTCCTAGTAGCTGGCATAGTGCTGTGCTTTGGATTTAGTATGAGAAGAATGTTGATAACACACTGACGGTTTAGTTGTTGCTAAGTAGTGCTTACACCAGTCAAGGACTTTTTAGCTTCCCGTGCTCTGCCAGGTGCACAAGGAGCTGGGAGGGGGCACAGCCAGGACAGCTGACCCCAACTGGCCAAAGGGCTATTCCAGACCATATGATGTCATGCTCAGCATATAAAGCTGGGGGAAGAAAAAGGAAGGAAGGGACATTTGGAACTATGGTGTTTGTCTTCCCGAGTAACCTTTACGTGTGATGGAGCCCTGCTTTCCTGGAGATGGCTGAACACCTGCCTGCCGGTGGGAAGTGGTGAATGAATTCCTTGCTTTGCTTTGCTTGCATGCACAGTTTTTGCTTGTTTAAGACTGAATTTGAATATTTAAGGGTTTTTTAATCTAAAAAAATAGTTTTTAAAAATTAATTTTAGATAACATGTAGCAAACAGTGAGATAACTCTATGAACATCTTTCAAACTTGTCCATAGAAACTTCCTCAGGAACTGCCCTTCATACTAATTCGGTTGTTAACCCTTCCATGAACTTACAGTGAGCATGAATGTTGTGGTTTTGTAATATAAGTATTTAAAGCAGCAAGTCGAATAGTGCAAATGGAATTAAAGTTTAGTTCTTGCAGTGTATATGGCACAAGACAAGTATTTGGCAAAAATGAAAAAAAATGTTGTCAGTATTGTGGGCTGGTATTTAATTCCTGGAGGTTGATGGAGGATGCATTGTCGATGTTTGAATTTCTTAATCTCCACAGTTTCATGTTATGAGAAGAGATGAGCTAGAGATGGGGTTGTAATAGAACACTTAGATCACCCATTTTTAAATAATATGTTGATTCTTTGAATATCGTGATACTTAGTAATTCACTTGGTTAGCAGCTGATTTTTACTTGAAATAAAATTTAAAAATATTACTTCTGTGACAAATGACAAGCTCAGTTTTGACTGAAAGATATGTCTGCCTTGTCTTGTCTGACAGAGGAGTTGCTAAATCCTGTTGGTTGGTTTGTTTAAATCCGATTGTCCTTGAAAAGGTCATTACTATTACCTAGATTAACTTCTCTGCCCAGTAGATATGCTGAAACAGATTTTGATAATGGTGAAGCTCATAAGGAGCTCAGTTTTTCAAGGGGCCTTGAAATTATAAGGAGACATGATCCGTTTCAGAAGCTATAGAACGAAGACAGAAGGTAAGTAAGTGAGAGCTGAAGGAATGGTAATTCCAATGAAAAGAAGAGACACAGGAACATGAAGAGGCAGAGTATATCCACGATGGGAAGAAAAGGAGCTACAAGCTGGTGATATCCTAGGCTGCAAGAGACCTTTTACACACGTTGAAGAAAGTGAGGACTGGTGGATAAATCGGGGTAGAACAGGATACAGATCTGTGACATCTAAAGTAATCTAAAGCATCTTGAATTGTCATATTTTTATATTGTGCACTTCAACTTCTGTCTATTCCTGGAGACTTAAACTGTCATTGGGTATCCAGCCCAGGAAGCAGTCCCCGACATAGTTCAATTTATGAACACAGATGTAGCTAGAGAATCTCTAAATTGCACCTCTACATGGGTGCAGCACTCTAGTTAATATGCTTTTCCTTCTTCTTTACATCTTCTTATTTGAGGGATAGCTATGAGGTAAGACTATCAATTTTCATTAATTATGTAAGTCTCCAGGATCTGAGGAGAAAAACTTGAATATTGTGCTGTGCTATAAATGTTCAATAAGTCATAAGTGAACAATATACTCTTTCAGAAACTTGGCTAATGATTTTTGCGGGGGGGAGGGGGGTTTGCAAGATTTCAGCATATTGAAGTCTGGTATGACTGTTGACAGGTTATCAGTACTTTGGGCACCATAATATTTACTTGGAGTTGAAATTTTTTAGTCAGGAAACTGAGGAATAGTGCTGAGTAAATGGCAGGTGATGTGTCCTCTTTGGGTACTTCTCTGGAAGACACCTGGTTTTGTTCTTTTTAATCATAAGAAGGGAAAGCAAAGACAATAAGCTAAAACTCACAGCTTCTTAAGAATTTCAAAGGCTGTAAATAGACAGCATTATAAAATTTATCCACTATACCGAGACTAAGAACTACTTTGGAAGCTTGTTGTTGCATTCATTTTCCCCTCTGTTACTGCTAGTACACAGCGGATCTTTGCCTCACTCCATGGGCTGTATCAAGTATACTGCTACTTCTTGTACTTAACTTCTTCTTAACATTATATTTCAAATCCAGAGGCACCAGTTTTGGTCACTGCAGGTGGATTGCAATTGTAGTGGTGTCTTCTATAACAATTACAACTGTTGAGTTTTATATCCCAAATTCTGCAATTTTGGAATAGTTTTACCTACTAGTAGCAGTGTTCAACCACTCTTAATGTGTGGTTTTTTTTTTTTTTTCTTTTATCTAAATATTACATTTTGCTAGAAAAGGAATGAAGAATGACACTGTCTTATTGTACCTGTTTTGGCATTTTTTATTGTGATTTTTATTAAGCTTTTTTAATTTTGTAAAAGTAAACATAGAGATTATAAAAATATTCTTACAGTTTCAACAGATAAGGTGAAGTGTCTTATTTTGAATGACTGATAAAGGTGAAGTTCTAGTTTAATTATGTCTGGTCAAGGGTTCTGAGGAAATATTAGTAAGAAAGCAGGTTTTAGCTTCATTGTTTTGGCACAGTTGCGGTTGCTTACATTCACCTGAACAAAAATAATCTTGGGAGGTACATTTTTGAAGGACATGATCACACATTTGTGCATCAAAAGAGCATTCATGGAATACCGTTTCAGGTTGATGGGTGAAAGGGCAAGTATGCAGTTCTTATTGCTGTGCAGCTAATGGCATCATTTCAAGAAGGATTTAGTTTGGAGTTGGTAATGAAACCAAATTACCTCAAATACAAGAGGTGATTCTGCTGCCTTTCAAGGGAAGTCATTAGCAAGTCAACAGAATAAGGTATTTTGTAGAAAAATGGATTCTTTAAAATGGTTGAGGGGAGGCTTCCTAAGGGCAAGAATCCTGAAGGTAGTGAGTGATGCAAGAATACTCTAAATAGCATGAAACATCCCATTTAAAAGAAAATAGAGTGGGCTCTCCCTGCCTTTTTGAATAAATAATGACTACTTTTTTGGGGGGATGGGGGTGGGCGGGTGGTGTTAGTTTTTACGTGTTCGTTTGAATAGGAGCTGCAGCTTTTACTGTAAGAAAAAAAATCCATCTTTCATTAAAATGTCTTAATATTTGTTCTTTTTTAAAGAGGTATTTGTAATTAATGTAACCACTTTTACTACTTATTAAAACTGGTGATCCACATGGCAAACTCTTATTAAACAATTCACAATTTTAGACCAGATAACCACTGAAAATTAATCATCCACGCAGTGCTGAACTGAATCTCTAAAAAAGATCACCAGTCTGAGACCTATATGCTGTAATTATGTTACATATAACTGTATAATTTATAAGCTTTAAATTAGATCAACCATCTATTAAGCTTTATAAAAACGAAAACATATTCATCAGATTAAAAAGTAATAAAAAAAAGAAATTAACCAAATCTGGAATTTACCTCCTTACTAAAGAGGGCAATTAGGATTTTAGACTTTCAAGAACAATTGGTCTAGCTGGTATTGTCTCCTTTGATTTTGACAGTCAGTTGGATGGATTTATCCTATTTTAATTTTTAGATCAAATTCTGATCTCAGTCACAGTGATAATAAATCATGTATAACTGTGGTTGATTTGAGTTACTCTTGTTTTGCACCTATAAAAGGGGTAGCTGAACCAACTGTGATAATCTTTTCACACAGAATCAGAATAAAAATTCCAACATGTACCTTTTGCCATAAGGTAGATAGGTCCACACATAAAAACTGTCAATCCAAATTTTGATTTTTAGGAAGAAAAAAGTTTTACTTTGGTCAAGTTAAAATCCAACTTTTCTGGCTGATTTTAATTTTACTTTTTGAAACACAAAGTTGAGCTGCCAAATACCCAAATATAAAAGTGGATCTAAAGGTAAGTGCAAAGCAGGAACTGTCCCTCTCAGAGAATGGCTGAACAAATTTGACTAATGTATTCTGGATAATTTTATTTCTACTTTTCTGTGGCTAAGACAATATTTGTCACCTCAAATATCTCAAAATATCTAACTAACGTACTCTTTTTATTTCTGGATTTGTGGAATTTCCAAACCCCTAGTTATTGGAATGGGGATTTTTTTTTCTTTTACACAAAGACAATACAACTAGACTCCATTTTCTCATGGCTGCGTCTTATGCTTATTCTTCTCCATGAGAAGAGCTTCTGTTCTAGACCTCTACTCTCAAAAATGGAAAGGACAGGAGGAATTGAAGCTCCTGAATGCAACATTTGTGACAGAGCCAATAAACCACTTGTTGGCCTCAGCCTATGACCACACCTGAGAAAAGGCGTTCTCCTGTGCCCCAGTCTTGAGGAGGGTCATCAGTGAATGCTCCATGAGCATTCAAAATCTAATATTTGACATGTGTACAGAACTAAACCTCCCCGAGACACAGAATCCACGCCTTAAACATTAAATCCAGTGAAAACAGACTGTAATCTTATTAATATCTCCTTGTCATGACAACCATACTGTTTCTGGCTTGTTTCTCCTCTCACTTATCAGGATAAGGACTCAAGAAGCATTCTTGCATTAATGCAACAAGTGATTGGTGATAGGTGTATGCATAGGAATGTTTTTTTCTTACAGAATTTATCTGAAAACTGTGCTGACAGGATAGTTCCTCATATACTTAAACCAGCCCCTGGGTAAACAACTTCACTGTCTAAAAGATCACACATGCATATATTTCATGGGTTGGAAGTGGTACGTTTAATCTTGAGAGCTCATGTTGTTTTCACCTAAGTTTGTCATGTGAATTTGAAATGTAACAATCCGTATCACCTTGAGATGTTTGTATTGGGATATTTTATTGAAACCCTATTCTGAAAGGGAAGAGATGAAGTATTATCTTAGAATCACGGATTTTCAAGTTAGGAGGAATTCCTCAATCAGCTAATGTGTCTTCCTGTATATAACACAGGACCTGCATAACATGAGGAGTTATAATTTGGGCAGGCTGCCTTATCTGGCATTAGTTTAAACTTGGCAGTTATATGACCCTCATGCAGCCAGACATTTTGCTGGAAAAACTATAAATATATATTGTTCAAAATTGAGACTGACAATACTCAATCACTTTTATAGCTGATAGTGAAATAAGGTTGCTGTCTTCTCAAATGATAATGTAGCACTTGAATGACCTAATAATTTAAATATGTTGGACTCAGTCTGATACTTAGGTTACTTTGAGGATTTTATATTAACCATTATTATTTTGATTTTTAATATATGTTTTATGAATTTTATAGTAATATAGATTAGTTAATAAAATATGTAGAGCAATAAATCTATATTTTCAATGAATTTCTATGCAGAATGAAGAGTTTAGAATCTGACAGATCCCTGAAGCAGATCACTGAGATAGGGGAGCACCCTGTGACTCAGTTGGGACACACAGAACTGTCCCAATAGGTATTTCCAGTATACCTATGCTGGCATTTTGAGGACAAACATTTTGTATTGATCATTTTTTCAAATGAGGAGCAGAAACTGCTTTGGGTATTTGTTGTCAATTTAAAGCTTGTAGTTCTCACAAGACACTTAACTGTTACATTTTTATCATTCCACATTATGTTTATCTGTTTAAACTGATTTTAATTTTCCTTTTTTTTCCCATTTTTTATAATGTCTCACATCCCCAGTTTTAAGTGGTCATGCTCCTTATTAAAAGCTGCATTCTCGATTAGTTCCTTCTTTAGCACGATATACTCTCGCCTGACTGATGTCTGTAAGCACTAGTTCAACTGTATCATATACGATATAATAAATCAATAGCAACATGTCAACACAGAAACAGGAAATGCCTAACCAATATAAGCAACTATTTTTAAAGTATCTATCTGTCACATTTAATAGATACCCATATATGAACATAAACACTCCTTCTTTTCCAAACATGCCACATATTGCCCAGAAATCTTACTCAGAAAGGCTGTGCAGTTTCAATCATTGGAAATATTCAAATCCCTACTGGAGAAAGTTCTGAACAATGGGGTTGCACCATAGACTTCCTGAGGTCTCTTCCAACTTGGATTATTCTGTGATTCTGTGTCCTTCTCCAAATACTGCTTATGTCTTTTTTTTTTTTTCCATTACATTCTATTGAACATAACTTACAAATTTTTTATGGCTAACCTAAATAACTAAAATTATCTGTCCATTAAGGATCTAGACTTTACCAAAAGCCCTGGATATTTTAACCCAACAATGAGAATAATTCTTATTCTCATTTTTCTTATTTTTCTTTGATGACTAAAGTGTAAATATCTGTTATAAACTTGTTATTCTATTACAAACAGATTTTATAATATTAAAAACACTAACATAAAATGTTGGCTGTCCCTAGTCAAGTGAAATGAACTGTAACTTTCGTTCCACCCTTAGATAAGTATTTACGACAAATGGGATGTAAAGACTCCTGGAGAGGACCATGTTTCTGTATTGAGAGACATTCCTTATGGAACCTCTGCAACTGGAGAACTTTGGATTGTCCCTTTGCACTCGGCACTGGTGAGACCACACCTCAAATACTGTGTTCAGTTTTGGGCCCCTCACTACAAGAAAGACATTGAGGTGTTGCAGCATGTCCAAAGAAGAGCAACAAAGCTGGTGAAGGATCTAGAGAACAGGATTTATGGGCAGCGGCTGAGGAAACTGGAGTTGTATAATCTGGGGAAAAGGAGACTCAGGGGAGACCTTCTTGCTCTCTACAACTACCTGAAAGGAGGTTGTAGAGAGGTGGATCTCCGTCTCTTCCCAAGTAACAAGTGATAAGATGAGAGGAAACGTCCTTAGGTTGCACCAAGGGAGGTTTAGATTGGATATTAGGAAAAATTTGCTCACTGAAAGGGTTGTTAAGCATTGGAACAGACTCTCCAGGGGAGTGGTTGAGTCCCTGGAGGTATTTAAAAGACATGTAGATGTGGTGCTTAGGGACATCATTTAGTGATAGACTAGGTAGTGTTAGGTTAATGGTTGGACTTGATGATCTTAAAGGTCTTTTCCAGTTTAAATGATTCTATGATTCTACAACTTACTTCAAATAGATGAATAATTTTCATACTGTGCAGCGTATTAATTTATTTTACAGGTTATTTTATAATTCGAACCTGCTTCCCTTTTCTTGCTCTTCTCTTTATTTTTCTCATCTATGTATGCTTTTACTTCTTTCTGCCTGATACCAATTGTGAATCAGCTGTGTTTCATTACTCTACTTTTTCAAGTCTGTTCTGTCTTTTTAGTGATTCTACGGTATATATTATGATGGGATTATAATGATAATGTTATGGTACTTACACTTTATCTTTGTCCTTCTATTTGTTCCCTGTTTGTACATATTTTGCCTTTCTGTGTCTCTTCTTTGTATGGTTTCCAAATATTATTACATAACCCCATTATTTTACATTTTTAAAGTAATAGAGTCTCCATATTATGACCATGATATATCAAATAGACAAAAATATTGTATTTATTGTAATTATTAGATTTGTGTATTTTTAATCATTGTGTTATAACTGGCATCTTGGTGGTATCAAAGCTTTCCTTTTAGAGATTTCATGATACTCTTTTCTCTGAGTTTTTACTTTTCCATTGTAACTCATCTTCCAGTTTTACATTTGCTTTTGATAGACCAATCCGCGTAGACCCAAAATAGTCATTAACATACTTTATAACTTTCCCATATAGTTTGAGATCCTACTCTTTTTATCTGCATTAGCAAGATTTTCATTGTTTGCATATTATTTGCAGATTCTGATACCACTTAATGTATACTTTCTGTTCATTTCTCTGCTCATTATTCCAATGGGTCTATAAAGATAACAATAGTGAAAGTGGCAAGAAAAATAGAAGCTCATTATCTTCACAGATTGCTAATACTCAGAAAACTGTAGTAAAGCTTTGTCAGATCCCACAAATCCTTCTCACTTTCTTCTTCCCTTAACAACTCAGTCACTGAAGACAACACCCATGAATGCCGTGTAGACATCTACGTTTGAACCAGCCAGCCCAGGCTCTTTTGATAATCAACAGAGAGAAATGGGCATTTCTAGGCAGTAATTTGTCTTGATCTAGTTTAAATATATGAAGGAGGAGGATACAAGTTATAATCTAGCAGTGCCCCATTCTAATGGGGAACTAATTCTGTGTACAGAGGTTTGTGCTAGAGACATAACATTAGGTGAGATGAATCCCACTTCCAGTACCGAATGGCAAAACCCCAACACACAAACTTAAAACATTTGAGAGAAATGTCTTAGATATGCAGAAATTCATACTTTGACAAATGATATTTTTCAAGGAGACAAGAGTGTTTCTCCAGCTTTCTGTAAACTTTCTGAGCTTTTGTTCTAGTTAGACAGGTGCATACTCTTATCTTTTACAAGTAAGAAGCAATGATCAGGGAGGGAGTGGACTCTTGGATGTTTCCTTGTTATGTAGTTAAATGAATGCAAGGTAACTTCTGGGATGGTGTTATCTAGCAATGAGATGATATCAGCAAAATGCTACTCCCCTTCTTATAAGCAAAGGTGAAGCAGGAAGGAGATTCCCAAACACAGGGTGGTGTCTTTAAAAGGATGCTCCTTAGACATTGCATTTTGTTTGCCATTCTTTGCTGTGGTCAGTGCTTAAAAGCATAACTTAGCCTTCTGTGTCTTAGCCATTGGAGGACTCTCAACGTGGTGGAATTGTTTTAGCTCAGACTAGCAGTAGGTAATGTTTTGGGAAGCTTTGTTGTTTGGTGTCACTAATAATCAGAGATACATACATTTAAAATGTTGAAATATAGATAATATATATATGTACATTAACAAAATTTTTCATGTATATTGTACTGGTGTATATGCTATACAGTTATACTGCAAGATCTTAGGCTTAAGCCCTATGCATCACATATTTGCATTTGCTCATTCTAAACTAGAACATTGGGCTCATTTTGTAAGTGCAATATATATTCATATGCTTCAGGATTTAATAATTTTAATGCCAGGAGGGATAATTCAGATCATTTAGTCTGACCTGCTGTCTAATGCATGCAGAGAATTTCACTGAGTTTCAATATTTTTTGGAATAAACAACAGAAATTAGGATCCCCAGCAATAAATTTGATGAGGAGCTGTCTATTAGATCATTTTGCAGATTTTTATGCTAATGCAGATATCCCAAACCAAAACATCGTAACCACATACAGTTGGATCACTTATTCGGGTTACCTCCTTGAGCAGCCTTTTCCTGGCCCTAGGGAGTAAAATCTCACCCTACTTACAGCTTTCTCTGCTACAAAGAGCATTTTCCTATCACACGGGTGAGATCGTGCTACAACTTTACCTCTAACCCTCCACTAACTCCCCCTTCTCAGACTCCTTAAAAACAAGCTAGTGCTGTTTACTTCCAAGACTCTGGTATTTTCTATCATTTATGTCTAACAATCACCAGATTTCAAGTCCTTAGACTAGGCCTAGCCTGTCTGAAAGACCTCTGAAGATGAAGAACTAAGAGCTTGCCCAGTAAATTGTCTTCGTCCTTTAGTATCTTCATGTCAGAAATCTGATTTCTATTTGCTGGAGTTTAAGCCAATGTTTGTCTTGTCTGCTGTGGTTATGGGGAGGAAGGGAAAGATTGCTCTAGTTCTCTGGATGTTTGGGGACTATTACTGTGTACCCTTAACAGTTGCTTCTTTAAAGATGACATCTAGGCCATGTATTCTAGACCAAACTCACAGTTTTCATTAATCACTTAATTGCTTTCCTTCTTATTGCCATCGAAAGTTGAAGAACTCCACAAACAACTTCATTGTTTCATTAAGACCTCCTTCTAGCCAGTCTAACATAACAGCTACCTCCGCCTCCCCAAAAAAACCAAAACCAAAAAACTTACTGTTACAACCCTTTCAGCTGCTGTATATCATGGTAAACAACATTTCTTTCCACTCAGCTTGCTATCTACAAACCTATTTATCTGTCCTTGGTTGTTTTACATGTAGATCATGAGCTCTCTGTGGCAAGGATCATCTTTTCTCTTTGGGTTTGCCCAAAATTTATAAAGGAGGTGATACTGTTTTCTGACTGGAGGTTTGAAACAGGATCACAGTGCAAATGTATAATTCTTCTAATTTTAAAATACATAGTCCTTCTTTATCACTGATGTTTCTGTAAGGGGCAAATCAAACCTGCTTCCAATATGGCAGCAGTAATATGTCTATGAGTAAGTTAGAAAAAGCTATTAAGATACTCCTAATACCATTATGTTAAAGCCATACAGAAAATTCACTGGTAGCTTTATAAATTTATATAAATATATATACGTATATATGTATATATATATAAAACCTAAATATTTTTGGAAGGGAGTCTGAGTTTCTTGAGTGCATGTTACGATTAAGTTTTGGTCCATTGACAGCTCTGCTAGTAAACTTAAATGATAATGACAATCCATTACTTTCCACTGTCTGTCTTGAACTGTTGCACAACAATAAAAATATGAAAAATTAGGTTGGTGTGAATTTGGCTTTTTATCTTATGTACCAATACATGTATTTAAAAGGAGGGGGTTTTCGTGTTGTTAATGATATATTACAGGTTATCCCTGCCATCTGAAGGCTATTCAAACTATAAATTTACTCATTTAGTTGTATGAGTAGGAAAGTATTCCTGACTACTATTTTGTCATGAAAAAATAATTGAATTAAAGCTGTTTCTAAAAAAAACATGAGAGGGAGGTGTCAGCATTTTGTGAAATGTGAATTCTTCCTTGAAATAATAGGCATGTCAAACTGCTGTTTCCAGTGAGACGAGTTATAGATAAAAATCCATCCTGTAATATGTCACTGATGGGCTTGGCACATTGTGCTGGAGCCCTGATTCATTGATGTGTGTGTGTGTGTATGTTTATATATATATACATATATACACATATATGTTAAAACCAAGGGCTTGATTCTGATTTTTCTTAGGTGCTTGCTTTGATGTTACCTTGAATTTTCACTGCCCTAAAGAAAAAATTATTGACCCTCACAGTGTTTGGAATAGTTTGATGTATGAATCATGTGACATGAAGATTTTGACTCAGCTTTATTCTACACACACTGTTGGGTTTTTTTCCCTGAATTTTAGCATTACCAGGGAGTCTAAACAGATTGTGATTTTTCTCAGCTATGTGTATTATTCAAAACTATTTGCCAAATACCTTCTGCAAAACATGTTGACATAAAAAATTTGCTACAGGTGTTTTCTTGTAACTATCCTGTCTATGAATTATGATTGCAATTAGATTGGGTTTGATTTTTCTGATAAATCATGTGATTTTAATTTTTTTTTCTGATGTCTTACTGTATGACGCATAATTTACTTTTTGATTAGAAAACTCTGATATGCTGGAAAATAAGTTTAACCTAACATTCTTTGCAAGCTCTTCCCATCAAAATTACTTCTGGTAGGCACATTTACTACATTCTTATGTCTTTACCAACTTTGGATAGCCTTTTATGCTACACCAGCCTTACTCAACTCCATGGAAAGGCAAGAGGAATGAGACACTAGCCAGAATGAGTGAGTGCGTTCCAGCTCTCAACAGCCGAAACCTGTAATCATGGAATTTTCTGCTCTGAATAGAAACTCTGGGAGCTTGGCTCTCTGAGGTTATATAATAAGGGAGCCGGAAAGGCAGGATTTGTGTGACAAAGTGATCAGTGTCCAAATGATGCTGATTGTGGATTCTGTGGTATTATGCTGAGGACACTCCCCACGAAAATTCTACTGTTTCAAAATAAGAAGCATGAGAACTCCCTAACTATTGAAAAAAAAAAAAAACTTGTCTGGTGGATACACATATCTATATACACTTGCAGAATCACACCTGCACATGAACTTGGAAGAACTATTATACTGATTATCTTTGTCCTACTCATTCTGCTAATTAAGAGTCCTTCGGTATTGAAATGAGATTTGAGGTTCCAGTCAGATTCACAATAGGTTTATTTTACCTTTACTGCCCTATAATAAAAAGGTAGAAGGGACAAATATCATAATATGTAAAAATGTTTCTGGAGTCAGTAGTAACCATATTGATTTAATTCATCTCACTGGGGTACTACTATAACAGCACAAAAAATGTTGGAAATTTCAGAGGCATTAATCTTCTTACCTGTGCACTGAAACTCACTCTGAAAAGATAGATGAAGGAGAGCTGATAAATGCTGCTTCATTAGGAGAATTTTAAAATACAATTTGTCTTCATGAAAACGAGGGATTACACATTTCCAGCTTTCTCCTGGGCCTGCTAGAAATATTTTTAAGCAATAACCTTTGATGCAGAACAGTCTTTATGGTAGGACAGTAATTATTATAGAAGAGAAGTATGTTCTGGTCAATCTGTTTGTGAAGCACAGGAGTGGAAAATTTTAGAACTGCAGATTCAAATTTCCTAAATATGATTATGTGATATCAGAAAGAAAAATTCCCTTTAACTAACTTGGGTCTATGTTCAGTAGATTATGCAGAAGATTTTCATAGTGCTTAAGGCTAATGGTGCAGGTGATGAGCTAAAACTTGATTAATCCTCAAAATTTGCAGGAATCAAAAAGCTTTTTCCTAATAGAATATTGGATGTTAGAATAACATTCTAATAAAATAATGGATACCCTTGCTGTTACTCACACCTTAATTCCAGACCGCCTTGTATTGCCTAAGAACTTTATGACAGGACTGTGCAAAACGTGGAAGAAAAAAGGAACTGCAAAGGTGCAGATAAGAGATCTGGAAACAGAGACTGAAACCTGGCTAGGCAAACACATCTTGCTGTGATACTGAGGTTTCAAAAAATTCCATTGCCTGATTGCTCATTTATTGCCTTGTTGTGTATAATCCTTAGACATATAGGTATCTCAGACCAAAGCCAGTGAAGCCAATGGACAGATTCTCATTAATGCAAATATGTATTAGACTAGAATTTATAGCAAAGTTTAAGAGCAAGAGTCCTGCCCGTGTGTGGTATGATGAAAGCTCCCTGGTTTTCCCCTTTCCTACACTTACTTGGTTTTTCAGCCTTCTACTCAGAGGCACCCTTAACCACATTACTCTGCCTGATCCCGCTTAAAATGCTTTATAATACAGTTGCAGTGGAAAAAAAGGTTAAGAGAGAGAGGGCACTAATCCAACTTCTCTACTGGAGTGGGCTTTTTTGCCCCCTTTCTGCTGCTTATCTTTTTTTTTCCCCACCTTTTGTATGCTCCATTTTAGGTATCAGTTCACAAAAAAAAAAAAAATTAGTCTTCTGAAAAAATTCTCAGTCCTTCTGCATAACAGGATAGTTTATTCCTAAAAAACCATGCCAGCTCTGCTTGGTACCTTCTCTAGTCGTGATACCTTCCCGGGGTGTTTTGCATAGCAATTCCCCACACTGGCTGAAGCCTGCTCTTCTAAAGGCAAGAGTCCTAAGGTTGCTGTCCAGTCTCCAGCCTTCCTCTTGATTTCATCTCAGTTTGAAGCTGTTGTCCATGTCCACTGTCACCGTGGTTGTCCTCATTTGCGAGCAGTGGATAAGTTCAGCATTACCCCTGGCTGACCCCTCAAGCATTTACATCAGGAAATTGTCACCCGTGTGATCTAGGATCCTCCTGAACCATCTACCCCATTCCATGCTGTCTCTCCATAGGTGTTCAGATGGTTCGAATTCCCTTGTAGTGTGAGGACCTGAGAGTGGGAGACTGTTGTTAATTGTCAGAGAAAGTCTCTGATCTCCTCGTGAGGCCGTCTGCACTACACCCCCTTCTCAACATTTACTTCGTGCCACTTAATTATTCTCCAGTTCTGGAAATCTAGTCTCAGAGGATCCAAAATTGCAAGAGGGTGACTGCATTTTTATAGTTGATTTCAGTGTCCTTTGAGTCAGGCTGCTCTAGACATCATTAATTGTACTGGAGAAATGAACCTGCCACACACTGTGTTTTTCACGTGGCTGTTTCACTTACCTCCCCTTCACTAAATTCTTCCTCTCCACCCCCACTCCTAGTACCACTCCCCCAATGTTTAAGCCTAGGCAGTGTTGGAAAGTAGGTGGAAAGATACTGCAAAAATGAATTTAAACTTTTATATATGGGAAATGGAGTGTAGTATTGAATCGACAAAAATTATTCCAGGCCTAGGAAGAAAGAATCTGAAAACAAGACATAAGCAGCCATGCATAAAATGTCTGAAACCACAGAGGAAATAGCCGACAAGATGAGTGGTAACAAGGTGAGCAACATATCAAAGTGAAAAAAAATCCCTCTAGAGAAGACAAGATGGATGAAGGAAGCAAGTTACTGTATGTGTGAGAGTGTGTTTAATATACCCAGCTGTGTAAGACCTTCAGGGAAAAGATCACTGAAGCTATCGGAAAATTCACTGTCATTACGAACTAATGCTCCTATCAGACAAAGGACACTGGTGAAATTACAGGTGTATCTGCTCCCTTCCCACACAGCCCATAAAGTCTCTCTGTGATGTAGATTAGCTGATTCCCTCAGGTCTGGAATCAGCCAGGGGGATAAAATGTAGCACATACAGGAGCTGATGATCGACCTATGGAAATGCTATAAATGCATGCTGGAGATGGTGGGGACCACCTGTGTGTCCATTTTCAAGGAGAAAGGCAGGAGACAGATCAGGGTAGTAAGATTTACACAAAATGAAAACAGGAAGCCGGATGAAGGACAGATCTCTGCTCTACCATATCCTGCATTTTAATCTAAAACTATCTTCTGTGGATTGTCTAAAGCTTATGACTTTTTTTGGATAAGTATACTCAACAGTAGACTAGAACAATCATCTTCCTGTCTGGATTTCAGCTTCAGAAACTGAAAAGACTATGGCAACAGCCCAAAGTCAGTGTAAGCACTCTGATGTTTGCTTTACATCAAACTGTGTATGTCTCATTTGCTTTGATTAGAGGCTGTTTCAAAGCTCCCAAAGTTTGACTGTTTGTAAATCCACATCTCTGAAATGAGGTAACAATTTAATGAAGACAAATATGTACACCTTACTAATTAAAATAATAAAATCCAGAGCCTTATTCATTGTAGACTTCTCTTTTTTCTTGTAATTTAAAAGGGCTGATTTAGAAGTAAGGCAGGGTAGGAAACATCTCACCTTAATCTTAGCTATTTTGAAGACTTCTGTTTCTAAGCTAGTCGGGAAATATCCAATGGGGATATTCCACTCCTAAAATAGGCAGCTAAATGTATTGGCTCTGGCTGAGATGGAGTTAATTTTCCCCATAGCACCTCTCATAGTGCTGTGATTTGTACTGGCAGCTAGAAAGACATTGATAACACACCAGCATTTTGGCTACTGCTGAGCAGTGCTCACACAGCATCAAGGCTGCGTCTCCAACATTCCACCACCACCACCACCACCAGGGGGCTGGGGGTGGGCAAGATCTTGGGAGGGGGCACAGCCAGGACAGCTGACCCAAACTGACCAAAGGGATATTCCATACCATATGATGCCTGCTCAGCAATAAAAGCTAAGAGAAAGGGGGGGTGGGGGCAGTGGGGGGGGACGGACTGGAGGGTGGCATTCATTATTATGTCATTTGTCTTCCAGAGCAACCACTACTCAATCTGAAGCCCTACTTCCTGCGAAGTGGCTGAACGTCACCTACTGATGTTAAGTAGAGAATAAATCTTTTGTTTACCTTTGCTTCCACACCTGGCCTTTGCTTGTGCTTTATAAAACTGCCTTTATCTTGAGCCCAGGAGGTTTTTTGCCATCTTATTTTCTCCCCTGCCTTGTCCTGCTGAGGAGGGGAGTGACAGAATGACTTGGTGGGTACCTGGCATCCAGCCAAAGTCAACTCGTCACACTAAGTTCAATGAATTGCCCTCTAGAAATTATGATTCCCCTTTTCATTACAAAGTAGATCTTGATTACTAGGTCCCAATACAAGGATATCCCATTAAAGCAACTGAATCCTTAGAGGAGGATTTAATTTGAGACTGAGGTATCTACATTTGGGTAGTAAATGAAATCAGTAAAGTCTGGAGGGTGATTGGTCTTAGACCAAAGAAGATAAGTGGGAGGTGATTTAGTTGCTGAGATGTCCTGAGGTGACTGAGCACAATGTGGGGCTAGCAACTCTGACACACAACTTACAGAAAACCTGTAGCATTCTGGTTTGACAGCTGGAGGCCATGTAAAATATCACATGGTGGCAGTATGAAAGTGGACGCTTATGTTCAGGAAGCTGAATCCTGCCCCTAATGTCCCCCCTAGAAATCCATATACAGACATTTTAAAATAAGCATTTTAATCTCTGAGTAAATCCTCCCTCCCTTGCTTAAATTAAGGAGATAAATCTAGCTTTAAACCACCAAAATGAATGTTAAGAACACAACCTTGACTCTAAGCTCTGCCATATATGCTCCTATGCTATTTTGCTAACATTACAGCATATTCCCTATAATTTTAGCTTAGGTATAGATTGAAAGCCAAAATAACACCTATATACTTCAAATTAAATTTATATGTAAATCAGATATCTAAATCCAAAGAGATGACCTCAGAAATATCAAACTCCCTACACTCCTGAAATCTAAGCCCAAATCCACCCCCAAAATATACTGCTAATGACAGTCATGCTCTGAGACACAACTGTCCTGATATCACAAGACAATAAAGCAGAACAAGGTTCATTTGAAATTATAATGGCAGTGGTGTGCTCCCAGTCTTCAGTGTGGCAACCTGCTTCTACAAAACACACAGTAGTCAGAACACTGTCCTGGGAAATATTGCCAAAAGGGCAGTGAACAAGATGGAGATTCATCTGCCTAAAGATTCTTTTGGATTTTGTCAATGGGTTTTTCTTACTCCACTCTAGATTGGCTGCAGGCACTCCATGGTGTACATATTGCTTACTTTCTGTCCATATGGGTGCCTTCTGGACAGCTTGAAGATTGACTATAGAGAACTTTTCCAAATAGTCCTGCTGGCATGTTAGTGCAGCAGCGTGCTCAACTATATGTGTGCCCCTGTGATCTGGAAAGAACCTGGAGTTTGCTTCAGAATTGGTCCATAGAGAGAAGATGAATCTACTCTTTAAAGGTGGCCCCAGGGCCACCAATAAGTAACAGCATAGTCAGAATGGCTATCTAGTGTCATTTAGGATGCCCTGGAAGATCCCAGACAACCACATAGGGCTGGTGCATACAAGATAGTATTCTCGACCAGAATCTGGAGGACAACAGGGAAACTTCATTGAACTTGGACAAGAACATTAGATACCTCTGTTCAGGGAACTATATCTCAAATGACCACAGTGTTTCGAAGAGGTGGCATGTATCAAATTAAGACATTTATTTAAAATTGCTATAGCAAGATGTCATCAAAAGGCTGTGACACAAATTCTCTGTCTCTCTTGCCTCATACTTAAAATGGTGGATCTTAATATATTTGCTGCTGTCACCCCTGAGAGAGAACATAACAAGGTCTACTAAGATTTTGGGGGAGAAACTGATAAAATAAACCAGACATTTTAAAGCTTATGTCACCACTAGCCTTAAATATGATATAAAACTCCTACACCTGGGTACTTATAAGGCAAAATGAGAGATGTGGGCAGATCCTAGGATATTTGAAAAGTGTAGATATAACTACAATTTAATATAGAAAATATATGAACATTGGAATAATTTAATTGAAAAGTAACGTAGCTATCATAAACTAAGAAATAGCACAGCTGGAGGATTTTAAAAGTGATTTGGAAGCAAAATCCTCTCATTGAATTAGAGAATAAAAATTCAGTTGGGGACCTTGTAGAATAGCAAAGCCGGTAGAGCTTCTATAACTAAGGTCCTGTCAGCATTTCCATTACAAACCAGTACTTTCTGGGGATTATATTTCATCGAGAAGAGTTTGATGTAGGATGAACTTGGGATAAAATGTCTCAGCCTTTGAGTAATATAATGGTAACTATTATAAAAAAAATCTGTATTCACTTCAGAACTGTTGAGTCTACTGCATGTCTACCTTACACATTTTGAGCTAATGCTGACCTAAGGAAGTATACCCACATTGTACAGTTCAGGTAAAGCTTTTAAGGCAAAATAGCTCCTTTGGTGTGATGTTATGCCGAAGATACTCAGCCAAAACTCTCAGCGTGGTTTATTTTCTCAGGTGAGTTTTTTCACCAGGGATATTTCCATTCCATTCAACATTCCCTTAACTCATCTCTGCAGCTCGTCTGCGTTGCTCCTGTTAGTGCTGAGATAAAAGGAACAAAAGAAAGGTGACAGTTATGTCAGAAAGAAAGTCCTGGTCTGTTCCAGATCCGGCTTGGGAATTACAAGGGGAAAAAATAACACAAACCAACAAGAATAATTCCAATGGCATCTTAATGTTCTTTAGTGTTAAAAGGAATTAATAAATGCAAACCCTATTGTTCTTCTCTTTTGAATCATGTTGCACTTACTTTTATGGCACAGACTTAGAGGCTAATTGTCGATGGTTCGTTATGCATGACCAAGCAAATAGCTTGGTTGGCTTGGGAACAAGCTTTCATCCTCCCTGGTATTGGGACAGCTCTGTCATGGAGCTTCAACACCGGGGAAGCAGGGTTGCAGAGATCATTATTAATGACAAGAATATACAATGCTTTGGAGTGTTTGTCTTAAGAAACAGAGATAGAATATGGGAACAAAGAGAGAATCTATTCTTTAGCTGAAGGTTGTGGTTAAGGTCCTATTCTTTCATTTCTATTGTGATCCCTTTGTCTTCTAAAGGTTGCAACTCTAAAATTTGAAAAACTATTTAGAAATTTACTTAGGATGAAAGTTGAAAATGAGAAAAAGGCAGATAGACTAAAGAGAGTAGGAAGACCTAAATGCTGAAAGAAAGGAATTTCTACTGAAGAGGTAAGCAGATGGATGGGAAGATGAATGTGATAACTGTAGTACATTCCTGTCTGGGGAAAAAGTAGCTTGCTGCAAATGCATGACACAACAGTCAGAGAGGAAAAAGTTTATTTTTTTAGTTCTTCTTACTAGTATCCTACATACTAACACAGAATTAAACCACATTACTTCTGCATTCAGTTTATTTACCAGAGATGGAATACCAAATCTGGTCTTACTGTAACTCATTCATTCTCTGTTGAGTTGTCCACACAATTTTTTCATGTATTTGTCTTTCCAGCAGGTATCTTGACCACATGAGTGTATATGAAATATTGCTAGCTAATTGTTACCAGTTATTTTTTTGTTAACTGCCAAATAAGGTTGTCACAACTGTTAAAGTAAATAACATTTTAAAATAATAAACATAGTTCAATTTCAGACAAAATATCCAAGGACTACAGTTCCCTGGGGACCTTACAATCTTTCTGAGGTCGACAAAATAACAGTAATGTGGACTATATCACCCATGAAGCAGTCTCATCTCTGACTTCAGTTCTTAATCAGTCTCACATCTCTGAATCCTAGCAGTTTCTTTATCCATAAGTAATATAATAAAATTCCCTGGAAACAAATCCACAATTTTTGTTAGACTGGTACAGCAGCACAGCAAGTAAGGTAGGGGTTATTTTTGTTGCTTTATTTTTTTTTTCTCTTTAAGAAGTGCTTGCAAAAAATTTTTCCTAGCAGACTGATTGTTAAAGGCCTACATGTGGCTTCAAAGAATGGCGTGAATTAAAAAAAAGAAAAAAGAAAATCAATGTTTTTCCCACTGCAAGGAAGAACTAACCTTTTCTTGCTAACCTTTCTCTATTTTGAAGGTTAGTGCCTAGATAAAGTAGCTTACAAGGGTGTGAAGTTGGATTCCTCAATGACCACTTGCAAAGAACATGCTCTATACATAAAATAATTACATAGGTTTAGAGGCAAATTTCAGAGCAGCCAAGTTTCCAAGTCATGGATCAATGCTGGAATTTGACACTTTCTGCCTTTCTCATTTAATTTCTAATCTGGAAAATAAAAACATGATTTATTATTAGATTCAGCAAACCTATTATGTCACACTGCATACTGGCAGTTCAGCTCTCCTTCAGCTGTTGTATTTATCCCTACAAAGTGGAGCAATTTCCACAGGTGAAAGGCAATGTACCATCTACTTACATGCATTCTCATTGTGGTGCAGTCTGCCCACCTGTAAAAGATGTAGAACAGGAAGACTCAAACACTTGCATGAAGAAAAGGACCTAAAGACTCTATTTAGCATATTCTGAATGAGTGCTCTAAATCTGAAAGTATTTTGCAGAAAGATGGTTGGAAGCTCCTCATGGCTGATTCACTTTGGTTAGCCCTGGGAAGCTACTTGTTCTGGACATTGGTTTCTCCCTTCAGAAACACAGAATTCCTTCTATTTGCTGTGGAGAGAGTGGAAACACTTAACATGCTGCCCAGACCGTGCCTCTGAGATAAGGTGCCCTGGCTCGGTACAGAATGAACACATATACCAAGTTACAGTGCCTAGAAGACCAAACACAAATTCAGACTAGAAATAAAGTCTATGTATTTAACAAACAGAACAATTTAACATGGGACGAACTTATCAAGGGCTAGTGTAGATTTTCCATCACTAGAAATTTTAAAATCAATAGCGTCTGTGTTCCTAAGACATATGCTCTACTTCGAATGAACACTAATTCACAGTATTTATAAAGGCCTGTATCATGCAGAAGCATAGACTATTCAATCCCTTCTAGTTTTATACCCTGAATCTTTGAAGATAGCTGTTTCCATTAACGGGAAAAGTAGAAAAGAAGCTTTTGTCAATAATAGCAGTGATATATGAAAGAGAGGTTAAAATAAGCATAAATGGGACAGTTTGTATGCTGCTGCTTCTGTACTAAATGTAAGAAAGAAGACTCTCATGTCCCCTCCATGGTGCATCTCTCTTTACTCATCATGTTATATGCCTGATAAGGTGGCACACATTCATCACGTCTGCCTGTGGGTAGAAGAAAGCTTATAGATCTTCCCCAGACCCTAGAAAGAAAGCCCTTCCCCTTCCATCTCCCTCCTCAATACATTTATTTGAAACATAGCTTGAAGGAGACAGAAGATTATTGAAAAATGGGGGGAAAAGGTGACAAAATTTACTTCAATATTGTATGCATAAATATACCAATTCATAGGAAAAATAATAAGTAATGTTAGGTTGCTGTAGGACAGGAGAGGGAGAGAGAAAATAAAGGAGGTGAGAAAAGAGGAACAAAATGAAGGAAAACAACCTTGAATTCACAATAAACTAACATGAGGTTTTGCTAATTTGCAGAGGCCTTCAGCAAGCTGCCTGTTGATGAAATAAGTAAGTAATTTACATATATCTGTCAACAACTCTATGAACACAGCACTGGGATCACCAGACTTTTAGCCTCCAAATTATAGAAATGACAATCCAGAAAACTAGTTAAATTAAAACACCCCTTAATACAACAAATACTTGATCTTGCAGGCTTCACAGAGGTTTTTGCTTTCTTTTATCAAATGTTGTGTGGTGATATACAGATTACCATTATCTGGAGGGATATTCAGAATTTTATAGATGATAAAGCCAATATACTTTTATTCATTACATAGCAGAAACAAATATTTAAAGAACATATTTCCAGAAAAAAAAAGCAGAAGATATGATTACAACTCCTAAAAGTAATAAAGTGCCAGGCCTGGTTTGGTATAACATGTACATGAGGTCATTAGTGGAGAATTATTAGTCCTTGTAGAGGGTGTCATTGGGTCTATATTAAGTTCAATATTCTGTCTAAAGACAAATTCTTTTGCTCCAATTTAAAATCTCTCTGTATATTGTATTTCTACACAGGTCTGGGAAGAAATTTTCCTATAAAATTATTTTTGATGGGAAATGAACTTTTGAAGAAACAAAATATTACACAATTTGAATGGTGTTCAGTTCACATAGTAGTGAATTCAGAAAATTTCATGATGTATGGTGCCAATGAGTAGGTAGTGGTAGATAACTGTTGTAGATAGCATCTATGTTGATAATTTGTGACTCTCTTAAGGGAGGATATTAATTTTATGTTCATAAAATTACTGGTTCAAACCTGTACTATTTCAGACACAATTAAAATAATTTGATATTAAACCAAAGTACTTTAGTTTCTTGACCAAATGTTTAAAAAATCATCCCTAAATAGTCTGTTTTTTTCTCTTTTCTCCCCCTGCCCTTCAAAAGTATAGCTTTTCATAGTTAATTTGAGAGGAAATGGCTTGCTTGCATGTTTTCCCTTGCATTTCCTACAAGAAAAGAAAATACCTTATTTGGAGTGCATGGTTTGAATACTGTTGGAGCCCAGACTTTGAAAACTTCTATCCTCTATTTCCACTTTATTCTTCTGGGTGTATACACAAAGCAGAAACTGTACTAGCGCTTGATTTAGGCTAAGAAAAAAAAAAAATCCAGGTTAGCTGACATAGGGGAAGCCGAATGTTGCTTGTCTGAACAGCACAATAGGTGCGCTCTCCCCCTCTGTGTCTGTGTGTGTGGCTCTTCAGTTCCTCAAAGAACATATTTCTTCTTCACAGAGAAAACAACTATTTTCTTCTCTGCAAGGAGAAAAGGTGGGGCAGGGGGAAGGTTATACTTCAGTGAAGAAAACTCTCTTCTCACACTTGAATTAGTTTTGCAAAACCAGTTGAGAGTAATTCATAATGCTCCACTGTTAAATTAGTTCATTTTTGAATGCAGCTACTGGAGATGGAGGAGAGAAGCATGTTGTTATTACAAAAGGCAGACAGGACCCACTCTGCGTGGGGCATACTAAGCATTATCTTTATTAAATATTGATTTTAAAATCTTTAAGTCACTAAGAGCTTGGAGACACTGATTAAATTACTTGCTAATCTAGAACAAACTGGTTCTGTTGTTAACAGAATCAGCTGAAATAATCTCAGGAGGTTTCTTTTTGTTATGGGTAAACAAAAAACCAACCTACTTTTAGGCTCAAACACTGAAGAAAGCTCTGGAACTGATGAACATACAATATTTGGATAAATTCTCATCTCACATGAACAGCTATCTGAATTTATCTCATAAATTTATACCAGTCTGGCTTTATCTCTCTGGGTAAGGTAGATTAGTTTTGAGTAAAGACAAATTCTATTACTGAAAATAAAACACAACTGCCACTGCCTTCAATAAAACACCCTAAAGCAAGTTCTAGCTCATTTGTTTGCTCATGGTATGTCCTAGAGCAACCTTTGAGGTATGCTATTCATAATGTTTCTGCAGAGGCTTGCAAACTGGGACAGCTGTTAGTACTGCCAGGTATGGTCTTTGAGGACTACCAGAACATTTTTTCTACTCTTTCAAATAAAAAAAAAAAAAATAATGATCCACAATTTCAGACACAGCCCTCTCTAAAATTTCTTGTTGTCTGACTTAGGTGCTCCATTATTCATCTGGTTAACTTGTTAGCTTGTTCAACCTTGTGTTAGCTGCTCTAATCAGCACTTTCTCTCAGATGTATTTTCACAATGGCTAAAGAGGTTTCTTATTTCATTCTTCATCTGTATGAAACAAAAATATGCAAGAATAGTTTCCAAACTTTAGTATACACATACAACCAACATTTCAAGAAAGGAGAGTACAGTTGGGATTCTGAATGCTTATTTAGACTTCTTAATGGTAAAAAAATGCTAAGTATCTGAAGGTCCAGATGACAGCAGAAGCTCAGATTCCTCATAGTTTTTGAATTTCAGAATATATATGAGCAATGAAAAAAAAGAAGTCCAGATAATTTAACAGCCAAGTGCATTTTTGGCATGTGTTGGTCTGAAAAATTACTGTATTTCTTTTAGCTGAAGTCTTCATCTTAACCTACCTGACTGGCAATGAAGACTTTAATCTACTGATCATATTTCAGGTACTGTAAGTTTCTAGATAACTATCAACTGACATCATTTATTTTTTAAAAAACAATAGTGCTGATTAATCATTTTATCTATTCAGTAAAGGATGTGTAGATGCAAAATCACTTAAAGTCAGTAAATGATGTTTGGTGATCCTCTAAAGAACATAATCTAGTTCAGTGAAAAGTCATAAGCCAAACATATGAATCACTTGTGAAATCCATAGCTTATTTCATCTAGAAGGTGAGATTCATCTTTACTGAAGTATGTACGAAGTCATTGACTTCAAAGTTAAATGCACGCTCACTGCTTAGCTCTAGCGAAGTCAAAGGCGTTTGGATCATCCCACATAAAAACTATATATTATTGTTATTTCTTCCCATTACTTGAGATCTCAATGGGAACATAACTGCTTATGTATCTCTAACTGACTGTTGTAAGTGAATTCAGAATTCTATCACCTTCTTCAGTGTTGCAAGTGTTCCCATCAAGGTTGCTTTCTGTCATGTCTGTATTCAGTGTGACTATATTCAGCGTGCACAGTACTGCTGTGATAATGTATCATGAGATTCTAGGGCACAGCAAATAATTGTTTTTATGCTTATATTTTTCATGCTCCACAGTTTCTTCGGTTCCTGCCAGATCCTATTTGCCATTTTTTATTTAATTTTTAATCAAATGAATTATAAAACAGCAAAGTCCATAGTGAGGCACTCTTTTCCCTTCCTTTATATAAGCCCCATGTTTGGTGTTATTCTATGCACTTCAAAAACATTAATGATTTTCAAAATTCTAGTAACATTTTTTTATCTTTCTTATCTACCGTTTGTTGCACTTCTGACACTATGGCATCTCTTCTGTTTTGAGCCCATAATTCCTGCAAAACTCATAACACTTAAGACTTTCAATTCTGCATTTTACATTCATGCCTAGTGAATCTAGTACATCCAGTTACACATAATTAATGGTCTCTAGGTTCTGGCCCCATATAATACATTCTAGATTTGCATTTTTTCTACTGTGTGTCTTTCCTATATCTTTTGAGTTATCTTCTATATCTCCATTATTAAACTTTCTGGGTAAAAGCTAGCTCCAACTTGAGATGCTTATATTTAGGCACTTCTATGGATATATCTGTAGGATTCATTGGGGCTTAATTTAAATGCATACAAACAAGCATCTATTGTCTTTATGGGTGCCTTAGGTTGTACAAATTGTCTACACAAGGCAGCTAGCTATGATGAAGAACTATGTGACCCCCCTGGACTTTCTGGAGTGGCAGCTGAAGGCCAGATAGAATTCCTTAGAGCACCATAAATCATAGAATCATTTGGTTGGAAAAGACCTTTAAGATCATCAAGTCCAACCATACCTGTCTACAACTAAACCATGTCCCTAAGCACCTCATCTACACGTCTTTTAAATACTGGCGACTCAACCGCGTCCCTGGGTAGCCTGTTCCAGTGCCTGATAACCCTTTCAGAAAGAAATTTTTCCTAATACCCAATCTAAACCTTCCCTGGTGCAACTTCAGACCATTTCCTCTCATCGTATCACCCATTACCAGGGAGAAGAGACCAACTCCCACCTCGCTACACCCTCCTGTCAGGTAGCTGTAGAGGGTGATAAGGTCTCCCCCGAACCTCCTCTTCTCCAGGCTCAGCAACCTCAGTTCCCTCAGCCACCCCTCATAAGACCTGTGTTCCAGACCCCTCACTAGCTTTGTTGTCATTCTCTAGACATGCTCCAGTGCCTCACTGTCCTTCTTGTAGTGAGGCCCCCAAAACTGAACACAGTATTCAAGGCATGGCCTCTACCAATGCTGAGCACAGGGGAAGGATGACGTCCCTGATTCTGCTGGTCACACTTTTTCTGATACAAGTCAGGATGTCATTGGCCTTCTTGGCCACCTGGGCACACTGCTGGCTCACATTCAGCTGGCTGTCAGCCAGTATCCCTAGATCCCTCTCTGCTGGGCAGCTTTTCAGCCACTCACTGTTCCCCAAGCCTGTAGCATTGCATGGGGTTGTTTTGACCCAAGTGCAGGCCTGACACTTGGCCTTGAACCTCATACAACTGTCCACAGCCCATTGATCCAGCATATCCAGGTCCTTCTGTAGAACCTTCCTACCCTCAAGCAGATCAGCACTTCCACCCAGCTTAGTGTCATCTGCAAACTTACTGAGGGTACACTCAATCCCCTCATCCACGTTGTTGATAAAGACATTAAACAGAACTCGCCCTAGCACTGAGCCCTGGGGAACACTGCTTATTAACATTCTGTGACTTGTTTAGGCTTTTTCTTATCAACGTTGGCCAAGGTTCTCAATGGCATATCTTCCCCAGTTTGCTCAGCACAACCACCAGTTCCTCCTTCACAGTGCTTTCCTCCTGTTGTTTAGATCCTTTAACAAGATGATTGTAATAAACTTTTTTTTTTTTTGTAATGGCCAGGACTTTACCCACAGTCACACCATTTTTTCTGTTCTTTCCTAAAAAAATTTTTTGAGAAGTATGCTATCTTTCATAAGGATCTAGGCTAGTCAAACAATCATTCTGATTAATATCACTACTATTAGTATCCTTCACTTCGGTAACACCTGTGTGCACTTCCCAGCACTTCAGTTATTTCTGTGGAATACGTATGTCGAAGTCTATGCAGTCTCTGTCAACAATTCAGAATCTATGGTGTACTTAGAGGAGAATAACATTGTCCAGTTAGTAGAAGCAAGTCAAGTGAATCATCAATATTGCATCAATATTTCCTGGGCTGCATTGATGTCTGGTCATTCCACATGCAGATCACGGAAGTTTGAAGCCTTTATAGAGCTTTATCTGAGCACCTATTTAAATGGTAACTTTAAAAGTTCTTATCTCTTTCCACTGACTTGTCTGGATTCTTCCTTCTTTTTGATGCTGTCTAGTGGTGACTGGAACTGCCATAGGGCTTGATGACCCTGATGTGGTCTGATGTGCTTGTCTGCTGCACCTCTAGAGGCAGAGGACCACCTCAGAGACCCCAAATTCAATTGTGATGATTAAATGGAGATTTTGGCATTACTATAACAAAGCACATTCTGCTCCAAAAGCAGAGAACATTATTTACTGAGTCAGGGGAGGCTCACTGCTGGGCACTGGAATTAGGCATATGATATTAACTTTAAAAGTTCTTACTCCATGCAGCAGAAAGGAAGAGATGGTTCTTGCTTGCCCCAGGCTGTGATTGCACATAATGTTGTACACAAGTATGTCATGTCTTGGTGCTGGGTTCCTAAACTGCTGTATTAGACTCTAATTGCAGAGATTTGAGAGGGAGTACCTCAAAGGATTAAAAAATTACCTAATTTATGTGACATCTAAAGCTGTACAAGCTGTTGTCCATGTTGTTACTAGAACAATTTAGCCTGTAATACTGGTCGCTACATAAACTCAAGAGAGAAATCCTCTCTAAAACTACGGTTCCTTATCTGCTGCTGCATTACTTAGTGCTGACAGAGCAATAAGTTCTTAATAAGGCTATAAATTATTTGCAGTAGAAACAATAGATGAGTTTCTCAGTACAAAATCGGTATAACTCCATTGACTTCATCAGGACAATGCTGGTTTTTATAGTGTTGTCAACTCAAAAGTTTGTTGGTGGTCTTGCTGTTTGTGATGCTTTTCTTAAAATCTTGGATGCGGGAGATATGCTTAGGTGAGAATCTGAAGCTTTTTTTTTTAAATCTGCATCCTGACTTTGCAGAGAAGCAGAGCTTGAAAACACAGCTTCAGTACATTGTCAAGGCTTCAAATACACAAGATGAATAGAACTCATTACTTGTATTTCCATATATTTCTGTAAATCTGCAAATATTTATTCCACTTTTATAATTTCATTGGGTGAAGCCAGAAGGGCTGAAGGAAGAAGGTCCAGTTTATTAATTTTAAACACTTGGATTTGGTAATAGAGAATTTGGCTTGGTGTTGGCTTTGCTGTATTTCTGTTGGGTGACTAACAGACTTTGGGGAGCTGTGGATTTACTAATGCCGGTAACAATTCTACGGCTCTTAATGTTCTTGTTGCTAGTGGTATAAACACATTTATTGTTACTACTACTACCACTGATATTTTGTGAAGGGAGGGGGAAAACAATTTTTACCTGTTTTAATAGGGACCATGCAGCTAAATAAGAGAGCTAGTGTATCTTACTCATAAACCATCAGAGACCTGGAGATGGAAGATTCAATGCCTTCCCCTTGGCTCCCCATGCTGGTTCTTGAGGATGGAGCTGTAGGGACACATGCTGTAATGTGTTCTTTGAGGAAGAAGACTTGAGGGTGGCATATTTGAATGCATCACCTGAGAACATCTACTCCTCTTTGTGAAGTGAGGTGTATTGAATAAACAATGGAATGAAGACAATGACTTGTCTATTGCCATGAAACCCAAATTTTTCATTCTATTACCCTTGGTAGAGCTCTCTGACTCACCTGAGAGGACAGGTGTCCCTTCTGTTTCTTCTTTAATAAGGGCGAGTGTGAGAAAGAGCTTGTTTTCACTGTATTTTTATCATGGAAGAAAGAAATTGCTGGCTGCTACACTTTATCTGAAAAGTGTATTTTAAAAGGAAAAATAACAAACTCATAAAAATTGTTGTTTTCTTAAGTGAAGAGGTAAGGGACTGGAACATGGCAATTATATTAAATCAGGTTGCATTTTAAACTGCTTTGTGCTCTCACAGGAGAGACAGGGTTTTATACGGAGCTCTGTAAATGGGCATTCTGAAACAGAAGACTTTTAAAAACTGTCATGCTTAATGATACCTACAACAGAACGCCAAGAAGAAGATAAAAGATCAACTCTGTTATTCCCACTTTGGCTCTCAGGAAGAGGTCTGCAAAGTATCCTTCAATCTTTTAGAAATCTGTGAAAACTAGCACTAGCTGAAAGGTTTCCCACATTTAATAATATGAAATAGCTTTTCAGTTAAACCAAAACGTTCCTGAAAAAATGTCCACTTTCATGAAGAACATCTGGTTGTGTTTTCATGAAAATACATAAAGGTGTAAATGGAACTCATTGTTAGTGGAAAAAGAATGCATAATAGTTATTTTAAAAGAATAAAAAAAAGAAAAACTCCAAACCACAAAATATCTCTCCCTATAATGTGCACACAAAATAACATTTTCTGGTCAACATGTTATACAAATTTCAAGAAATTCTATACATAGTCAGAACTGGATATTGTTATTTTAGAAGTGACTTATTCCAGAATAATGCTGTAACTTAATTAGAGAAATAGTGACATAATTCTACCCCAAATAATGATGGGTATTGTCAAAATCTGATAAAAGGCTATAGATATATTTCTACCGAATTCTGCTGCTGTTTGGTGAACCGCATTTTATCTTTATAATAATGTGGTAGCCAAAGGCCTTATTAAGACTGGAGCAACAGAGTATTAGTTATAAGACCATTCTTACCTCAGGAATTTATTATTAGTAAGAGATGGTTAATTTGATTTTAAAAAAAAAAGTTTTATCTATTCTTCTTCCTAAAGACAATGGCCATGAACCCTGCTCTGGCACCTTACTCTTGTTTTTATCAGGAGTTAGGGATTTGAATAACCTTGGCGTTCTGGACCTAAGACTTCAGGTGCCAGCAGCTGTGGCAGAGTCAGGAGTGGTATTCATATAATCATAGAACAGCCCAGGTTTAAAGGGACCTTGAAAGATCATCTGGTCCAATGTTTTGTGGGGAAAAAAAGCCTACATGAGATTGTCCAGCACCTTGTCCAATTGCACCTTGAGAAACTCCAGTGATGGGGATTCCACCACATCTCTGAGGAGGTTGTTCCAGTGAATCATTGTTCTCACCATAATTTTTTTTTTCTTATATCAAGGTGAAACCTTTTCTGGTGCAACTTCTACCTGTTGCTCCTTGTCTCCTCCATGTGGCTTCTTGTGAAGAGATAATCTCAATCTTTGTAGCTGTCATTTAAGTACTGGCATAGTGTGATGAGGTCCTCCTTAGCCTTCTCTTCTCCAGTAAGAAGAGACCTAAGTGCTTTGGTCTTTCCTCATAGAGCAGGTTTTCTGGCCCATCTTCCTGGCCCTCCTTTGGACCCTCTCCAGTCTCTCTATCTTTTTTGACTTGTGGGGACCAAAACTGAGCACCATACTCTAGATGCAGCCTGACAAGCACTGAGTAGGGTTGGGATGATCACATCTGTATCTTTGCAAGTAATGCCCCTGCAGATACAGCCCACGATTTGCTTTGCATTCTTTGCAAATTCCTGAGCTATAAACTCAAGACAATACTTTCTCTGGAAAGGAATATTTAAATACTTCTTCATTTAATATCAGAGAATAGATGACAATCAAACAATATTTATGTTTCTAAGTCCATTTCACATTGTACTTGTCAAAATGAAGCATTTGGTATTCAGTAACAATGCCAGGGCAGGCCAAATATGACAGAACATGCCTGAATTAAAGTAATGAATTAATTTGATGGTCTTCCTGTTGTTTTTTGTCTTTTAAATACTCATGCAAAAAAAATTGCATCCATTGGCATGGTTGTGGAAACAGACTCTACAACCCTTCCGATCACCACAGTACAAGCTTTTTAGTGTTCTCTGATGCACTGATGAGCTGCTATAAAGCATATTGGACGAAGAAGCCAAATACAAAATGAGCATCATGAAAATTCAAAACAGAAGGTTTTGTGAATATTATCCTATAGCTCAAAATGAAACTATATATATCATACATGGAATAATTTCAAATAATGACAAAGCTAATAAGAACCAAAGTCCATCCACATATATAGAATTTACAATAGAAAGATTACATTTTGTGATTGCATTGTTAAATACTATTTTTCCACTCACTTCTAGCCAGAGTATAAAAGTTGGGATTAGTAGAGGCATATTTTTTGATTTATTGGCTTGCTGAGTTTATTCATTATTTGTGAATGATTATTTTTTGCTGCTACATAGGTCTAATTAATTGTTACAGTGCTAAGAAGGTTTCTGCATTAACATTTATATCATTCTGTGTCACACGAAATGAATTAGAAAATAAAATATTAACAAATGGTTTTATTTCAGGGTTAACCTTGATGAAGGCAACAGCCTTGACTTTTTCTTGTTCTTCTATTTCTAGTATGACAACACATCTGTTGTCAGCAAAAGCTTTACTTTTGTCATTCTGTTGTGTACCCTGACTGATGAGGATTTTAGGGTGTCATCAAGGATCTTCCTTCTGCAACAAACCCACTCTTCCATTTGAAAGAGTGAATCTTGGCTATTAATTGTGTCAAGACAATGACACTGTGTTGAAAATTTCTGTCTGGTGGTACATGCAGAATAGTATGCACTATAATATATAGGAATAATATATTATTCTTTTCTAGTAATAAGTACCAGATATGAACAACAGAGCTTGAAAACTACAAAGCAGGGCAGAAGTGGACCACCTATATATACACAAAATGAGGAAGTGCTGAGAGTTCCTGAGGACCAAAAGAAAGCAAATGTTATTCCTATCTTCCAGGAGGACAAGAAGTACCCAATGAACTGCAGGCTGGTTATCCTCAACTTCACTTCCCGGGAAGGTGATGAAGCAGATCATCCTGGAAACTATTTCCAAATACATGTAAGTTAACAAGGTGATTGGTAGCAGTCAGCATGAATTTGTGAAGGGGGAATCATGGTGGAAAAACTTGATAGCATTCTGGAAATTACTGCTTGGGTGGATGACAGAAGAGCAGAGGATGTTGTTTACTGTGAATTAAACAAGGCTTTTAGCACACCCTGATGGCACTTTATAGGCCTTAATGTCCCTGACCAGCCCCACCTGAAGGCCACACCCACATCCTCTTCTTCACCTCAGGCTGGGGCCTTCAGTTCACTGTGAGGGTGGTGTGGTCAGAACAGTAATGGAGTGTCCTGGTTTCAGCTGCTATAGAGTTAATTTTCTTCCTAGTAGCTGTATAGTGCTGTGTTCTGGGTTTAGTACTAGAAGACTGTTGATAACTCACTGATATTTTAGTTGTTGCTAAGTAGTGCTCACACCAGTCAAGGACTTCTCAGCTCTGCCAGGTGCACAAGAAGCTGGGAAGGGACATAGCTGGAACAGATGACCCAAAATGGCCAAAGGGGTATTCCACACCATATGATGTCATGCTCAGTATATTAACTGGGGGCAGTTGGCCGGGGGCAGCAATCACTGCTCGGGGACTGGTGGGCCGTCCATTGGCAGGTGGTGAGCAGTTGCATCACTTTTGGTTTTTCTCTCTGTGTCTTGTTGTTTTCCTTGTCATTATGATTTATTGTTGTTGTTGTTTTTATTATTATTATTATTATTGTATTTCAAGTATTAAACTGTTCTTATCTCAACCCATGAGTTTTCTTACTTTTGCTCTTCTGATTCTCTCACTGGGGAGGGGAGGGTGAGCAAGTGGCTGTGTGGTGCTTGGTTGTCAGCTGCAGCTAAACCACAACATGGAGTCTTACAACACATTATAAACCAAACTTTCTTAAGGCAGTAAGAAAGATGACCAACATACGGCAACTCACCCAACGACTGATAGCAAACACAGGGTCATAAGCAATGCTGTGGCTCTGTCAAGCTACGAGGGACACTTAGTGTTCAGGTCATCTGGCAGCAACATCCAATCATGCATATGCTTTTTGAATGTGGTTAAGAGTCACACCACCCCTTGGCTCATTCAATGGTATCATGATTTGAGAGAATCACACCTTACATTAAATGTGGGTGGCACTCTACCTATGTTGCCAGTATCGGTCAAGTGGCATGGTGTTAACAGTATGTTTAGTCTGCCAAAGTTGGTCAAGGGGTAGGGTGTCAGGAGGAAAGGTGTCAGGTGGTCAGACACTGGAACAGGTTGCCCAGAGATGATGTGGAGTCTCCATCCTTGGAGATATTCAAAATCTGACTGGACATAATCCTGGGCAACTTGCTCTAGATGACCCTGTTCTGACCAGTGGGGTTTGACTAAGTGATATCCAAAGGCCCTTGTCAACCTCTGTGGATTCTGCATCATATTAAGAATCTCAAGATAAATTAAAAGATATGAGCCATGACTGAGTATGAAAATGAGAAAGATGAAAAATATGGGGGGAGAAATGTCACAAAAGTTGAACAATGATCCATATTCCCAGGGTTATTTAAGGTTTCTAAAGCCATATTTCCAGAGGTATTCATCTCTGATTGAAATTAGTGGTAATTAGATGCCTTAACACTATTAAAGCTCTGGCCAAAGTAATCACTGCAAGATTAGTTGATGACACTTTCTTTAGTTTTATGGCATTATTTCCATCCCTTATTAAGGAATCTGTCTCTCTATTAATTGGTAAAAGCAGTGCACTTCACCTTCCAAATTTCTTAATACAATCTAGATATCCCAATGCCATGATTTACTGAGCCAGAAGAGGACATACCAGCATATCACAGGGTATTATTATTCTGCAACTAGAAATTTTCCTGCTGGTGGAAAGAGGGTGGAGATAAATTCAGCAGGGCTAGTTATCTAAGGGGTGCTTACCCCTAATATAGTTCTGTAATTTAGGGGATGCTTCCTATATGTTGCTGTTGGATCAATCTGCTACAAGCTGTAGCTAAACTGTGAAAAATATAATCACCTCGTTTTTCAGAATTTAGAGATTTGTTAACCCAGAAAAGAAGAATACTGTGAAGATACTCGAAATTAGTCTTTAGGAGAGTCATCAGATGTTCAACCAGAAGGAAGTAGCTATAGCTATAATGTAGTCACCATAGCTATGATGTAGTGGGATGTCACATCACAGAAACATGGTGGGATGTCTCTGATGACTGAACTGCTGCAATGCATGGCTCTAAGCTTTTCAGATGTGATAGGCAAGGAAGGAGAGGCGGCGGGGTGGCTCTGTATGTTAGGGAGTGTTTTGATTGTACAGAGCTCGACACTTGTGATGAGGCTGAGGGCTTATGGGTAAGGATGAGGGGGAAGGCCAACAGGAAAGATATCCTATTGGGAGTCTGTTACAGACCACCTGACCAGGATGAGGAGGTCGATGAAGTATTCTAGAAGCGGCTGGCAGAAGTCTCTCAATCACAAGCTCTTGTTCTCGTGGGGGACTTCAACTTCCCAGACATCTGCTGGAAATAGAACACAGCAGAAAGGAAACAGTCCGGGAGGTTCCTGCAGTGTGTGGAAGATAACTTCCTGACATAGGTGGTAAGCAAGCCTACCAGGGGAGGTGCCTTGCCTGATCTGCTGTTTGCTAACAGAGAAGGGCTGGTGGGAGAGGTGGTGGTCAGAAATTGTCTTGGCCTTAGCGAGCATGAAATGGTAGAGTTTTTGATTCTTGGTGAGATAAGGAAGGGGGTCAGCAAAACCACCACCATGGACTTCCAGAGGGCAGACTTCAGATTGTTCAGAACACTGGTTGGGAGAGTCCCTTGGGAGACAGTCCTGAAGGGCAAATGGGTCCAGGAAGGTTAGACATTCTTCTTCAAGGAAGAAGGTGCAGGAGCTGACTGCCCCCATGTGCTGTGAGGCGAATTGGCAGTGAAGACAACCAGCCTGGCTGAACAGGGAGCTTTTACTGAGACTCAGGAAGAAAAGGAGAGCTTAACAGCTTTGGAGGAAGGGGCAGGCAACCCAGGAAGAGTACAGGGATCTTGTCAGGTCATGCAGAGAGGAAATTAGAAAGGCAAAAGCCCAACTAGAATTCAACTTGGCCACTATTGTAAGAGAAAACAAAAAAAGTTTTTACAAATACATTAACAGCATAAAGAGAGCCAGGGAGAACCTCCATCCTCTAGTGGATGCAAGGGGGAACATTGCCACTAAGGATGAGGAAAAGGCTGGATACTTAATGCCTTCTTTGCCTTAGTCTTTAATGGCCTGATCCAGATGGGATCCACACAAGAGTGCTGAGGGAGCTGGCAGAGGAGTTTGCCAAGCCACTCTCCGTCATTTATCAGCAGTCCTGGTTAACAGGGGAGGTCCCAGATGACTGGAGGTTGGCAAATGTGATGCCTATCTTCAAGAAGGGCCGGAAGGAGGATCTGGGGAGCTACAGACCTGTCAGCCTGACCTCGGTACCAGGGAAGATTATGGAGCTGTTTGTTTCAGTGTGCTCACCAGGCATATGCAGGACAATTAGGGGATCAGGCCCAGCCAGCATGGGTTCATGAAAGGCAGGTCCTGCATAACCAATCTGATTTCCTTCTATGACCAGGTGACCTGCCTGGTGGATGAGGGAAAGGCTGTGGTTGTTGTCTACCTGACTTCAGCAAAGCCTTTGACATGGTTTCCCACAGCATTTTCCTACAGAAGCTGGCAGCTCATGGCTTAGACAGGTGTACTGTACAACCCCATGCAACGCTACAGGCTTAGAGAAGAGTGGCTGGAAAGCTGCATGGCAGAAAAAGACCTGGGGGTACTGGTTGACACCTGTCTGAATATGAGCCAGCAGTGTGCTCAGGTGGCCAAGAAGGCCAATGGCATCCTG
>NW_009260286.1:1782131-1801914 GCF_000687185.1 Egretta garzetta
GGGTTGTTTAGTCTGGAGAAGAGGAGGCTGAGGGGAGACCTTATCACCCTCTACAACTGCCTGACAGGAGGCTGTAGTGAGGTGGGTGTTGGTCTCTTCTCCCTGGGAACGAGCGATAGGACGAAGGCAAATGGTCTGAAGTTGTGCCAGAGCAGGTTTAGGTTAGACATTAGAAAAAAATTTCTTCACTGAAAGGGTTGTTAAGCATTGGAATGGGCTGCCCAGGGAAGTGCTTGAGTCCCCATCCCTGGAGGTATTTAAAAGACAGGTGGATGAGGTGCTCAGGGACATGGTTTAGTGGTGGGATGGGAGAGTTAGGTTAACAGTTGGATTTGATGATCTTAAAGGTCTTTTCCAACCTAAACGATTCTATGAATCTATTCCATGATTCTGTGTAAGGTTTGGTTTCAGAAGATATGGGTCATGCTTATCATCAGTATGAATGCAACCTGATTCTTTCTATCACATTATTATTAAACACTCTTATGGTGCTTTCTGTTAGACTAGAAGAAAAATCTTGTTCTGTGCATGAGTGAATTTTTATTTATTACCTCAGCACTGCATATGCTCTACTTCAATAAAATATACTGCTATGACTATACAGCAAATACAAAACTCTTGCAAAAACCAAAACATGCCACTCTATTAAAGGTATTAAATGCTTTATAATTCGTTGATGTAAATCAGTAGATAGCACAGTGGAAGTGCAGTATATCACCTTGTGACGTGGTTAGACTAGGCACTGAATAGCAGTACTGCAATGTTTTTGAAAAGCTAATTCACCCAGACATGGCATGCTACAAACCAATGGAATGATATTGAATACAAAAGGGTAATTTGTATGTGGATTCAAGGCTAGAAACCAGCCTCATGATACCATTCTGCATGTCTCAGCTGATAAAATATCAATGCTTTTCCATTCACCTTTCCTCAACCCATAGTTTTCTCTCATTTAAAGGGCCAGTATTTTATGTTTCTACATTTTTTCCTTGATAATAAACATAATTTCTTATTATTAACCCACTCAGTTTCTATCAGCTTGCTCTTTATCTATTATAAAATACAGTTCTCTTTCATATAATAAGATGGTGAGCTGCTATAACCTCCAATCTTGTAGGTTACAGCACTAACTCTGTAACAGAAGAGTTCATGAATTCACGGAATGAACAGAATTAACACATGAATACAAATTGTCTCACAATATTTCTGTTATTTCAGTCAGTGCTATTGCATCTTTAATATCTGTCTTTCTAAACATGCTTTCCTTGAGTTCCCTCATCCGACCACAGAAGGGGCTCCATCACCTTTTAAGGAAGCAAGTTTCCCTTCCATTTGATCCTTTGCCTCTCATCAGGCACAGTTTACGTCTGGACAATTGCCTTGCCAATCCATGACAGTTGCCTTTATGGCAAAACGTGTGTCCATAGGCCCCTCTGGCCATCTGAGCATGGATTCCTTGGTAGAGGTGTGGAGGAAGATGCCTATGGCTGATTTTTTCAGACACTATTATCAGAGCACAATGGCATGTTGTTCCAGATGGAACAGAAGATGCAGTCCTGGTGAGGGAAACACTGCAAGCCACAGGAAGGTTTCCATTACTCCTGAATTACATGTCATCCAGAAGAACTGTGTGATCAAAAAAAAACTGGGACTGAAGGAACATAAAGAAGGCATCTCATCTGTTCTACAGCCCCAATACAAGATTAACTGTCCTTGACTGTTCTTCACAGATGTGCTCTTTAAAACACAGCCTCCCTAAACTTGGTGACAGGACTCATAGATTTTCTTTCTTTACAGTTGAAGCTGAATCTCTATTGAACCAGCTTAAACCCATTACCTCGCTGTAACCACAGGGGACATGAACAGTCTAGTCCTTTACTCTCTACAGCTACTTTTTACATTATTATGTCTGCTCTCAGTCTTCTCTTCTATAAACTAAACTACCCCAATTGTTTCAAACTCTCCTCATCAGTCTTGCTTTCTAGATCGCTGATAATTCCCAGTTGGTCTGCTTTAGCTTCTTTTGAAACCGGTCCACACTTTTTCTGAAAAGCAGTTCAGAAAATGAAACAAAGTGTGCTTGCTGAGACCGAGCACAGTATGCAGCACTGAGGAAAATGAAAGAACTATTTCATATTGTACAAATGATACTGCTCTTTACACAACTTAGCAAGTTGTGCGCAATTTTTTTTCAACTTATTTTTTAGACCGTTCCTCCAACTTCTCAAGAAAATTCTGATCCATTTCTCCTGTATATAAAGCAGGGAAATAAATTACTGAGTCGGTACCCATTCTTCAGTAAAGGATCTCAGCCACTTAGTGGATCACAAACTGAACCTGAGACAGTGGTGATAGATGGTGCCCATACACATAAGTACACTCTCCACCCAGTCACTACTGAAGACACTGAGCAGCAGCAGACACAGAAGATGTTCAGAGTTTTGCTCAATACACCCTTCCTGATTAATTAACAGTGGTTGTATGGTTCTACACGCACACTTTACTATACATGTATGTAAAGTGCTGATATTGGCACTGCCCAGACCTACGCTGGCTAGTGTTTAAGCAAAGCCTTATTGTGAGCAATATATCATTTGCTTGGTGTTCCAGTGCAGCCTACATGTCACTGAAACTGCTTTCATTTGTCATCTGAGTATTTCAGAGCAAATTTCATTGGCCCAATCTGACTGAAGGTTTTGAATCCCCAGTTCTCTAATCTAGTTTAGTTCTGACAAAAAAAAAAAAAAAAAAAAAAAGTCTAGGTTTCACAGTGACTGTGAGACAGAGCAGGAATTCTCTTTGATTTTGCTTTGCATTGGTGTCCACATAACAGAAAATTTCCACCATTTTTTTTAATATAGCAAATGTGAAGCAAATGAGGTCTTGCTTTGTTGGCCTTTTGAACAGGTTCAGGTTTGTTCTGGCTGAGCTCTGTGTTTGTACCAGAGCCATGAAGATATGTTTGCAGAGTTTTGAGTCTAAAATGATGAACAAAGTCCAAAGTATCAGCTGGTACTGGGCACACCTCTAGCTCTTCTCAAAGCTTATAATTGTTTCAGTGTGAAAACAAATTCAATTTTGCCTCTCATAAAAAAAAAATCCTCCCCCCCAAAACAACCCACAAGCATAAAACACCCCTGTGATGCCTGTTGCAGGGAAAAACTGTTCAGTTCATGTAGTTAAAGTCAGAATAGGATTGAAGGAGTTTATTGATTTATTAACAGCATGTAATTAACTTGCAATCAGTGAACTATGTATTCAGGATCTGTATCAGCAAGACAATCGACAAACCGCAATACTAGATACAGAATGTTAATGGACACCTACAAATTTCTAAACAACCTTCTAAAACAAATCCTGAGTTCTAGTCACACCTATATGCACACAATCGCATGCACATTTGCATGGCTACATGCACACCCCCAACACACACCTCAAAGCCTGTGTGGGTTACCATCACCCCTCTCTCTAAAGGGTGTAGTCACTATGTGCACCCCCCTTTCCATGGAAGATACAGGTGCTCCAGCACTACATGAGGCCACGCTGCTCCCTGCAACCCCCGATGCACATGAGAGGGAGAAACTCCTGTGCGGTTGCACACGTGCACCCAGGGGTCCCTGCTCATTGTTCTTTGAGTCACACACATGCACCTGGAGGTCCTCGCTTGCTAGCATCCAAGCCGTTTTGCCATAGAGTGTTTTGGGGACACTCCTGTAGTGGTTAGTTGGGGTGCTGCTGGTGCTGGAAGAACGTCAGCACCTGTGCTCAAAGTGCGTGTGCATACACTGGGAAGGGGTGCACTGACATCAGATTTAAATTGAACTGATTTTCCTCTAGAGGTGCAACTTCTGTCCTGTGATCATCTGTCCTTTGAGCACCTGAGAAGATTACTCACTGACTATATTTTTTCCAGTCATTGATGTTCAATAGCCTACTAGGCTGGTACATTTGGATTTCTTTTGTGATATATTGGAAAGGCGTTTCTTTGTGGTTTTCATATGCATGTGGTTTTCATATGCATGCTTTTAGTAGGATGCTTTGTTTTTTAAAGAAGGGGGAGAAGAAACTGAGTAGTGTTTTCTTTTTTAAATCCATGGAAATGGCTCAGGATCTGTTCTTGTCAGTGAAATAAACTTTTTTAACTAACTCTTCTAATTTCTTCTAGTTCCTCTCAGTTGCATGAGATCTCCACACAAGAATGCCATGCTGGCTCATATTTTGTGTTGAATTGTTTTATTACAAATCACAAGATTAGTCTCATTTTTAAGTCTTTTTATTTTGATTGTGGAGGGTTTCCAGCAGCCTGGAACATTTTCTGGGGTTATTTTTCTGATGAAAACATATGTGGATATTCATTAAGGAAAGGAAGCTTTTTAAATATGGAAAAAAAGTAATTAAGGGCACTTCCACCTCCACTACAGTCTTCTTACCCCACACCAGCACACCTGCTTTTGTGATATTATTTCTACATTTATTGTTTTCTAGGCTTTCTAGTTTCAGCAATATAATTTCTGCAGGTGTGCTATCTGTGAATTCTGAGCTTTTTACTTTTGCTCTGCTTATCTATTTTCTTTTCATTCATTTTCCCTTAAAGGTCAGACAACTTTACTGGCAACTTGCTGGACATACCATTGCAGGGTTTTTTTTTTTCCTTTTTTTTGCTTTCAAGTCTATTTCATATCAGCATCCTCCTCCCCAGAAGAACTTGGGTTAGATTTTTGTCTACCAGAAATCAAAGAAATACCTGGTGGGTTTTTTTTTTTTATTTTTTGGTCATGCTGTTATCCATATGAACAGCATCCTGGGGAATGTAGCCTTGGCTTAAGGCATTGCTTCACTTCATCTGTTTTACATCTCTCAGCTTGTGATCATCTCACTGTATAATTAACAAGAATAGTGCAGGATCACTTGGTGAACCTTAATGCTAGAATTTACTGTCAGTGAAAGACAAAAAAAAATACTGTGTAAAGGAAAGTTATTTTCGGACCTATTGAGTAGTTGGTTTGTACCAAGAGAGAGAAATCTCATAGATATAAGAGGGTTGGAAGAAGTCAGATGTTTGAAACTGCTCTAAAAGAGCATGTTAGTAAGGCTAGTACCCTGCTTACCATATGTGACTGGAAGCAATCCTCTGAGATTAAAGAAGTGAAGGGGTCTAAACCAATAAAGTGCTCGGTGATTTCAATCCCCACTTACATCATTAGAGCCATGAGTTAAACTTGGTATTTCGCAAGTTCAGAATGAAACTCATGGAGAAAAATACTGCTGTACATAAGTTAGGCTATATAGCATTCTGAGATGAGTGAAGAGCTTGGATCTTTAGGCTTGGTCGTGAAGGAATATGTTGATGAAGATCTCCAGTAAAAGCTTATTTGGAGAGGGAAGTCATAACTATAATGTTAGTACTTACTTGATTATCACAGAAACTATTGGGAAAAAAAAATCAAAAAATTCACATAATCCTTAGGGATACATGTGAGTGTATCCCTACAAAAAGGCCTGCACAAATGCATAGTAAGGATTAGTCTCAAATATAAACATTTCAGAGTGTACTGGTTTTGGTTGGGATAGAGCTAATTTTCTTCACAGCAGCTTGTATGGGGCTATGTTTTGGATTTGTGATGGAAACAGTGTTGATAACACAGGATGTTTTAGTAATTGCTGAGCAATGATTACACAGCATCAAGGCATTTGCTGCTTCTCTTGCTGGGCTTGCACAAGAAGCTGGGAGGGGACACAGCTGGGACAGATATCCCCCAGCTGACTCCAGATATCCAAAGGGATATCCCATACCTATGATATAGTGCTCAGTAATAAAAGTTCAGGGAAAGAAGGAGGAAGGGAGGACATCCAGAATTATGGTGTTTGTCTTCCCATTTAATGCATGATGGAGCCCTGCTTTCCTGGAGATGGCTGAACATCTGCCTGCTGATGGGAAGTAGTGAATAAATTACTTGGTTTGTTTTGCTTGTGTGTTCAGGTTTTGCTTTATTTTTTAAACTGTTTTTATCTCAAACCATGAGTTTTCTCATTTTTGCCCTTCCGATTCTCTCCCCCATCCCACTGTGGGGGAGTGAGCAAGTGACTGTGTGGTACTTAGCTGTCTACTGGGGTTAAACCACAGCAATAAGGCAAACTAAGGAAAGTTTGATTTACTGCTTTTTAGGGATAGGGAAGACAGACACAGAAAGAGTAAAAGTTAAAATTTAAGGGCCTAGAGTCTTTGGTATGAAAACACAACTAACAATGCTGGATTTCATCCGGTCGTGTGAGAAAGGGGACAGCCACAAAATTTAACCTTTGAGGCAAGGAACAGTATAAGATATTAAAAAAACAATGGTAAAGATATGCAATAAGAAGTGGTAAAGAGTAGACTGTTTCTTAAGCCTTATTTCACACTTTTCCAACAAATAAGTCACAAACTCATTGTAGGCCATATGGAATCAATGAGTGCCAGGATAACCAGAGTGGATGAGTAAACCCCAGTTATCCTACAAACAGAAAAGCAGCACAACAAGGAGCTGTGGAGTTTGGGTAGATGGTCCTCTCTAGCATTATAGGTTTTGCTTCCCAATTTTCGTACTGACATATCTTGACTAGTCTGGGGTTTTCACATTTCATTTGGAGTTTCTAATCCAGTCCAAAGGGACTTTTAACAGTTTACAGCTGCTATAGGCTGGGGCTCCTCCTTAGCTTTTGGCGCTGTAGTTTGGAGACTACAGGGTGGAGAATTATGTGAATATGCTTGAATGGGTTTTACACCTTATGCTCTCTGACACTAGCCTGGTTAACAAGATTCCTTGGGACATGGAGCTTCCTGCAATCAGCCTGGGTTAATGGTCTGTGCTGTTGCTGGCAGAGCCCCTGCATGGCTCTATGGTTAGGTGATGCTGGGGTGGCACAAAGAACATTCCCAGACCAAACAGGAGGGAACCATGACCTCCAGGGAGAGCATCCACTCACTGAGACAGATGTCTGGGCAAGACAGGGCTCTTCTGAGGATCTCCAGAGGAATTCTTATTTGTTCATGTGCACTCCTAATTCTTACCTACACCTGTACCTAAAAAATAGCTGAATACTCTTGCTAATTTTTTGAGGGACTTGGAGATTTAATCATCTTCTTAGTCAGCAGACATGTTTATTTTGAAAGGAGAATATACAACCCCCAAGGATTTCCTGAGCTTTCCTTTTCCTTTTCTTTCAAAGGCTAGAGACAATCATTCCTTCAATCAACCATCTTGTGGAGATGCTGCCCCTCGAGGTAATTATTCATCCAACGTTTCAGGTTAATGAAGCACTGAAGATGTGGAAGGCCTACATTGAATAATTACCTTTCTCTGGTAGGGTACAAGTTCCCTTTTAAATGAAAGTTTTAAACTATAGGCCATAACGTAATTAGAAAGAAAAAAAAGTATTAGGAAAACTGTTCCTCATTGAGAAGCTCTTCCCTTTCATCTCTGAACTCTGCATTCATTTCAGAGAATTGGAATTTAGCTCTTTCCAAAGGGGAGCAAAAGTATTCTTCCATTAATAAGGGAAGGAGGAGAGCAATCTTCCAGAGCCATTGTTTGTATATTTCACATAAAACAGTCAACAAGTAAATTAGTTAACTGCCGTTTCAGAAAATGGATTAGTATCCAGGTCTCCATACTCAAAGCTGTATCATGCCATATCTATGTCATTAGGCTTGACATGGTAGGAAATTATACTTGCTCTTCTTGGCCCCTTGCATAATTCATTCTTCAGTGCAAAAAGGATTGTCTTCCAAGAGAGATTGAGAGGCCAAATCCATCCTTGCTTCCTGTCTTGAATGCATAGTTCAATTTTTGGAGCACTCCCTGAGAGTTAGAAATCTTAAACTCTTCAGAAAAGGAAGCACACATGTTCAGTGACTGCTTTAATCCCTGAGTGCACAGATAAGCTACTAGGGAGACAGCAGTCTGAATCACCACTCTCTTGTTCATTTTTCCTTTCCTTTCCTTTCGTTTCCTTTCCTTTCCGCTCTGCTCCGCTCATCTCTTGTATTTACAAGGTTTAAAACTTAAAGTGTATTCGGATAATGCCTGCTGGATTAGACTGCACTTGCAAATCTGGAGAAGAAAGGCTGTATACCTCAAAAGTTTTCAGTTTCAGTTAATCTTTGAGTCTCACCTTACTATCAGGATTTAGGTACATATGCACATAGGCAGTTTAGTAGGTGATACCCACAGTGCCAAAAGAGTTTTGGAAAGTAAAAGCTTGAGATGATTTTTAGAAACCTGACTTCTTGGACAGGACTTTAAGGTCTTTTATGTTTCTATTCTTTGGTAATTTACTGAAGAATCATAAAGAAAACCAAAAGTATCAACAACTGGACTCAGATTTTCTTCATACTATAGCCAAGTTTTCCCTGCCAGGCCATTTTTTCTGTTTCAATTATTTAATTATTGTTGACCCTAGACATAGCTAGACTAAATATGAATGAATTCAATATGCTCAAGCTCCAGTATTAGTCTGTTAATCATTCTATCAATTGATTTACTTTTTGTAAAATAATTTGATATGTTTTGCCTAAGACGAAAACCCCAGAAAGATAAAAGAAGCAGAAGAGGGAACATTTAGCCCAGACTAGATTAACATGTACTATTTTCCTTTGGGAGTAAGAATAAAATAATTGTAAAATAGTGTTTATAATTACTACATTGGATAAAGGTCAAATAAAAGCCAAGCTTTATTACAATAGCTTCATTTCAGAAATTAAAGAGAAATCAATACAATTCATTAATAGTGATTTAGGGCTCTGGATCTCTCCAAGGTGCTTATAGGACCCCCATTAACACAGTATCTGAGCACTTACTAATCTTTAATGTATTTATCCTCCCAACACTGCTGCAAGCTAAGTTTCTAATCCTTATTTCATTTTGCATTGGAGCATATCCCAAAAAGTATGGGGAATTGTAAATGAAGGAGAGAAATTTAATTATCCCTTGTCCTAGGACACTCTGTCATTAGTAAATCATTGAATCATATAATGATAGAATAAAACAGGTTAGAAAGGGCCTCAAGAGGTCTCTAGTCCAATGTCCTGTTCAAAGCAGGGTCATCTTTGGGGTCAGACTAGGTTGCTCAGGGATTTATGCGGTTGGATTTTGAAAATCTTCAATGACAGACACTGCACAACATCTCTGGGCATCCTGTACCAAAGCCTGAGTGTCCTAATGCAGCAAAACTATACCAGTACCAGGTTCAGGGATTTTCAGGACTGAAAGCACAGTGTATGGCATCCCATATTCTTTACAAGTTTTATAAGTTTAATGTTTTTCTCTCAGGTAATATGGCTAAAACTTAGCTATATAATTGCACAGAGCTCCAGTAAAAGAGACTGAGATTGATTTTTAACCCTGAAGTTAGAATTACTCATGTAGAAAGCTCAGGTCCCCAGCTTGAGAGTTAGAAAGATCAGTTTTAGCCATTTAAGTACCATTGTATCTAGGGTTCCTCTAAGCCCCAGGGGAAATTTTTAATTTCACAGACACTTGGGGATCTACATCTACTCTGTGTCATTTCACTCTTGACTAGCTTAAGATGGCGATACAGCCGTCTGACTTCTCCAGATCCCTTCTGCAGGCACTTCCGTTACGCCAGCCCCGGCCTCAGTGCTCAGGGATAAAAATTACATGGGGCAATTACAGTTGCTGAGATTTTAGGCATCATAACACTGACCAGAGCAATGCTCAAATACCCTGAGCTTTATGTTGAAATGATTGGCCTGTGGGGAAGAACACTGCCCACCAAAGCTAGTTGGAAGAGGATGCTATGCTGTGCAGAAACTCGCATTTCTCTGTGATGACTAGTTTGAAGTCTGACTTTGAGCAAAGCCAGATTTTGCTCCATCAGAAAGACAAAGAACCTTTGGAATGTGTGTATGTGATAACTGGAAAATATTTAGACACTGCTTCTCTTTACATCCCCAAGTAATGTGTACAATTTAGTGGAAGGTGGGGAGGATTTATGATAACAGCTTACCACAATGTGTGTAATTTTCAGAACAATTCTACTACAAAAAGTAAAATTAAATTAAAACATTACAGAAATTTGAGGAATAATTGTATTTCAAAACACATCCCTAAGCATATACCCTAATATTTTGAGGTTTTGTTTTGGGTTTTGTTTTGTTTAGGTACTAAAACATAGAAGATTTTGTGGTTAAAGAGCCAATCTTGCAATTTGTGGAGGACTAAGCAAAACTCTGATAAGATGACAAACTGTGATTGGTATCTAGAATGAAAAATGTCCAAAGATACACTTGAAACTAAAGCTTGAAAAATTCAATTAGAATTTGCTAAGGCAAGGAAATCACACAGATCAAATTAAAGCTTAGATCTGATGAAGGAAGGCACGAAGAGCTCCAAGGTGGAGTCCACTACAAACAGCAGACTGCAGCATATACTTTGGCAAATAAGGCAATACAATACAGTGTTTTAGTAAAAGGGTCAGGAACTGCATTGGTTTTTAGCAATTGCAAGGGTATGCAAGCAAAGGCAGAATATACACACTGTGGACAAAGCAGATGACAGTACTAGCTTTAGCTCCAAGGAATTCCTTATACAAGAATGAGGTATACCTAAAGATGGATGGAGTAGTAGCAAAAGAACAGACAATTTATTAACTTTAAGGTACACAGGTTCATAAGCCAATGTCATTGAAAATGTAATAGCAGCCCAGGAATAAATCAATAAAATAAATAATAACAATAAAAAACCCACAACAAACATCAATAATAAAAGGTGAACATATAAAACACAGGATTCAAAGTGATAAGCATCTCACCAAGAAGGCAAACAATAGGTCTGGGTAAATAATAAACTTGAGGAAAACGCAGCACAATTCAGAATTGCACCAAGAGCAAAAGTACTCAGCATACAGGGGAAAAGTTATCAATTCCTTTGTGTTCTCAAAAAGTACATTTGTTGGGGGGATAAAAGATTAAAATAAAAGAGGAAACATTTGATGAAATTTTGTAATATATAGATGCTTTTGGAATTCAGAATTCCTGTATTTTGTGACCTTTTATATTTACTTCAGAAGTATATTTATATTTCAGAAGCAGGTATTTCAGAAGCAGATAGGTACAGCTTGTGAGGAAGAAGTGTTGGGCATCTAGTCCAATGTTATTGGCCAAAATTTGTAATCAAGATACACTCCCAGAACCTGGAACCAAGCAGATGATAGATGAATATCAGACTTTGGATAAAAATTAGAAGAGGGGACTGGCCCAACTGCACTAAATTTCACGTACAACATGCTAAGAATCAGTCACAGTTGCTGTTTGAATTAGAGGTATTATCTGTGTCATCTATGAGACCACCATACTTATGACCCAACTCACTCACCCAGCAATTCTTAGCAAGACTTAACTGTTAAGATCTTGGTTCCTAAACTACAGCCTTGGAGCTGAAAAAAGACCAGATTGCCCTCAGAGAAAGCTTTGCTTGCTAGAATAAAAATACTCAAAGGAGAGGTAAATAGATCCATGACAGTTTCTGGAAGAAGAATAAAAACAGGGACAATTTAATGGTTCTTTATCAACCACTAAAATTTAAAACAGAGTAATCCCTGATGGTGGAAGCAAAGATGGATGATCCCAAATACTTTTCTCTCCCTGCATTTGCACATATTTGATACTCCTTTGACCAGACAGTCTTTTAGAAGGTCACACGGATTTTTTTTCTGCAGACAATATGTTGCACAGAAATGCAGTAAATTTTGATGATACAGAGGATAGTAAGATCAAGACAGATGATGTTTTGCAGGGTAGAAGATGAAAAGCAGTAGAAGAGCATGACCAGAGGTTCCTGTCAGCTCTGACGGGGTCAGACTTGCTGGACTAGCGCAAAACAGTGAAAAATGTAACATGTGAAATACACCTTGGAGAGATGTTGACACAGCAAGGTGCACATAGGGATCACAGGTAAAGTTCAGATAATCATCAGTCTTGTGCCAGTAGGCAATGGAAGGATGCAAAGACTCCCAGAAAGTACAAACAACCACAAAACAAAATGCTTGCTTGATAGCAGAATTCTACAAAAAATATCCAGGGGACACAGACTTCAGTTCTAAATGTAGGGTCTGGGAAGCAAAAGCAGTTGATTAATAAATCCACAGTCATGAAAGAACATGAAGTCTGTGGTGTCCAGAGACTCCACTGAGAAGAAAACTGACATCACCTTTTTACATCAACACAGCCAAAATTGGAAAGAAGTCACTTATGTATCTTTACTGGAACAGGATGCCACAATTCTCAAGCAGCAAAGAATTATTTAGCTTTACTTTATGGACAGAAAATTATTTATTTATGATAAACCAGAGTCAGATAGAGCTGGCCATAAAACACTGTTGATTTGGGAAAAAGGATAGAGCCAATAGCCTTTGTTTATGACTATAATCAATTGATCAGTTGATTGACTATAGTGTGTATTATACAGTATATAAATACGTTGTATGATGTATAAGTATATGTGTGTGTGTAGTAGATATGATGGGGTGTTTCTTACTTTTAAAGGTAAGTATACATATACCGTCTGTATGTATATACACTCATATACGTTTTACTTGTATATATGCATATAGATCATAGATATGGATTCATAGAAAAATAGATTAGAACAAGTCTCTGGAGGTCTCCTAGTTCAATGTTCTATGCAAAGCAGGTCAATGCAAAAGAAGATCGAATCTAGCAGAGATTTAGAAATGTGTAAGAGCAGATTTCAGAGGAGCCTCTCTGGCTACCTCTGCCAGTGGTTAACAGCTCTCACTGTGAATAGATTTTTTCCTTGTGGCTAATTTAAATTTCCCTTGTTGCACTTTGTTCTCATCACTTCTTGCCATAAACTGTGCATCTCTGGGAAGAGCTTGGTGCTGTCACCTTTACAATCCATAATTAGGTAGTAGAAGACAATGATTAGATTACCCAGTAGACTTCTCTCCTTCAGTCTAAACAGACTCAGGTTCCTCAGCCTCTAGATCATGTGCTACAACCTCCTAAACACCCCCTCCACACACACCCACTTGGCCTGTGAATTCTGAAGTCATAAACTGAATTCAAACCTGACTGAAACTTGGTGGTTACCAACACACACTCACTGCAGCTTTTGACTGAAGAGTTTATGGGCAGCAAACAATATACATATATAAAAATATCTTTATCAAATTATATAAACTAAAAAATAGCATCCAGCTCAATCTGGTTCTGCTGCAGAGGATAATATAAAAAACCAGCCTTAACCTCTACTATTAAGGGGAAGAATAGAATATTCTTTAGTTGCATTCATATGACATTTCTAAGTTGTTAGAAAGAAAATGCATTTGAAGGATATACCAACATTGTTATAAACTAAAAAGCCTTAAGAAACTGTGATTCATTTACAGTGGTAAGAATATAGTTAAAGCTGTTAACATTGTTAACAGCATTCTTAACTCTGTTAAGGCTTATCAGATAGCTGAAAAAATCTTGAGAGACTCCAAAATACTGGTCCAGAAAGAGAAATTAGCCTTTTTCATGTTGTTTGGAAAAAATATTTATACTTGTCCTTGATCTTTATTCTCACTTTCTAAGTTGAAGATATGATTTCCAAAGTAGCGATCACCATGCCACATCTATAGTAGACAAACAATAATAAAACCTGGCAGTGGCCCACAGAGTGACAAGACAACCATCTCTATCTCGTATGATCTAGTGAGCTTGTAGAGAATGGTGTCAAAATAATAAAGTGCCTCCTAAAAAGAGGCTGCAGAATCTGTGTTTAGTGCTGGTAAAATACAGAATGTAAACAATGACGCATGGGTTGCCACTGTGGATATTTTGTTCATTAGAAAACTGACAGCAAGTACATGAGGATTCTTAAAAACTGACATTAAGTCTTGCAGACTTAGACACAACACAGATAAGGCACCAAAAAGTGGCATGATTTGAGGTCACTAAGTTGCTGCCTGTTCTTCAGAATGATGTTAGCTTGTCGACAAAGTAAAATCACAGTATCGCAGAATGTACCTCTGATGTGATGTTCTTAGTCTAGAGAGAGACACTGTGAAAGGATAGGTATCATTGCCTCAGAGTCATGGAAAAGGCATCAGAAGCTGTAAGCCCTCTTTTGCAAAAAGCTCTCTGGCAGCAGCCCAATAGCCAGGATAAGTCAGTCACAGGACCTTGATTCAAGAAGAATTAAATGACCTAGTGCTGCTTGAAAGCACCACTGCCCACACATCAGGAGAGCACCAATTATATTGTCTCAGCTCCAACTTATAATAGAGAATTTCTGAATATTAGTTAGTGGGGGGTGTGTGATTTTGAAAAATTTTATTTCCCCAGTGGTTATTGTTGTCTGGTGACAGCCATTGTAGAGCTGAGAAGAGAGAAGAGGTAGGTAATTACACCTGCAAAGGGTGGTCCTGATTGCTGCCTGGAGCTACTCTGCATTGCAGGAGGCTTGTGTTACACAAAACCTGAGGTTCATCCATCAGGTTCTTTGGCAATCTCTAAACCACACATTGCTAGAATTATTCAAGAAAGGGAAAAAAAAAGATAATTCAATTCTATTCTTTGACCAATGCCTGAACTGTTACATAAGCCTTCCTGCCTGTTTTCTTTTGGACTTTCAAAGTGGCACAGAGCTGGAACTTGCTAGAAGGACACTACTTCTGTGGATTCTTCCTTTTGATTACCTTCATTTATCAAAGAAACAGAAGACATAAAATGCCTGCATTCTCATTGACAAAGAGAGAATAGGTTTTCCAACAACCTTCTTGGGTAGAGAATGGGAACAGGGGTTCTACTCACCTCCTTTTCCCATGAATAAGGGAATAGAATCAGGACCCTGTCTAGACAAACATAGAACTAATGAATACAACAAACTAAGGGAAAAAAAAAAAAAAAGAATAAAAATCACAGAACTGGCAGTTAATTAATTTGCGTATTTCCAGCTGAAGTGTCTGATGGGAGAAAATAACTAATCATTATTGTTTTGTTGTTTCGGATTAGAGATATGTGCAAATACTTGATTTAGTGGTGAAATTTTTTGATTTATGTTCTACTGAAGATAAACATTATAACTTCAAAATTAGGCAGTATTATGGAAACAGATGGGATTTGAAATGAACAACAATAAAGTTAACTTCCAGCATAGAAAGACTGCATGTCAGCTCTCTAGCTAACTTTTCAGGATCATTAATAAGAATTACAACATTCTTAAATATGCAGTCTCAATGCATCAAAGCTTCCTATGGGCATCTTCTGCAATGCAAGCTTTACGGATCAAGCACTGGTTTGATTTCTGTGTAAGAGCTCTGCTGTTACTGAACAAACAATACAAGCAAAAAATGCAAAATTGTGCCTCTGCTAGCCTTATCATGAGTAAGGTCAGGGATAAGATTGCGTCTACTTATGGACGTTGGGATTTGTCTTTCCACTTGACGTTGTTTATTGAACTAGGCTGAACCCATGGAATGAAAGGATCTGTAGACATGACATACTGATTTGGCTTACAGGGCTGGAAGCAGACCAGTCCCACTGAGTTCTCCTTGGATTTATTTCAGCCCCCATCCTACACAGCAGGAGCTGCTGGTTTAGTTTCAGTCACACAGGCAGTCCCATTATTCAAAGGCATTGTTCAGGCCTTCATTGGGTGAAAAGGAATGTCTCTTTGCAGAGAAAGTTTTGCCAGGTTCTCAATCCATGCAGAGAATTGCAGGCCATATTTATTGGTTTTCTAAGCATGATGTTTGCAAAAGCATTAAATCTGAATTTTAAGTGTCACTTTAAGAACCTGTTGAACTTGATACAAATACATCTGGTCATATGCAGTCACTCTTGAACTTTCCCAAAAGTGAAAAATGGGAACAAAGCATTATTTCCAAAGATTAGACCTTTGGATTGCTGGAAAAGATGGGAATTGGGTTCTTTGGCCCTTTTATGACAATGATAGAATCATAGAATTGTTTAGGTTGGAAAAGACCTTTAAGATCATCAAGTCCATCTGTTAACCTAACCCTGCCATCCCACTGCTAAACCGTGTCCCTAAGCACCTCGTCTACACATCTACACATCTTTTAAATACCTCCAGGGATGGGGACTCAAGAACTTCCCTGGGACGCCCATTCCAATGCTTGACAACCCTTTTGGGGAAGAAATTTTTTCCTAATGTCCAACCTAAACCTGCCCTGGCACAACTTGAGGCCATTTCCCCTTGTCCTATCGCTTGTTACTTGGGAGAAGAGACCAAAGCAACAAAAAGCAACAAAAAGCAAAAAAAAAAAAAAGCCTTTTCAGGAATCTAATATTATAGATACAAATACAAATACCACCCAGGTTAAAAAATACTGCAGTAAAATTATAAAATAAAACTACAAATTACTGAAATTATGAGACATTAACAAAAAAACCCCAAATAAGCCAACAGGGGAAAAGAAAAAAAAAGGAGAAAGGAAAAAGCCTAGCTCCTTAACCCAGTTAGATAGGAGCTATTTTTAAAAAGATAGAATAAATGCAAGAAACAGATCAAAACAAGTATCTCTGAAAGAGGACAACATTCTAAAGGAAATAATCCTACCGGCAAATCAAAGTAAAAATCTGTCTGAGTCGCTGAAGAGTAATTTCAACCTTTAATTTATTTTCCAGTCATCTTGAAAACCAAAGTCTATAGGACCCTTGTAGTTTGTTTGAAATGAAATATAACTCTACTAGATCCACAATGTGAAAACACCCACAAGGCAAAATACCTATAGGTACTTGCAGGACAATAGACTATTTCATGAGTGTGTATATATATGTATATATATATGTTTATATATATTTATAAGGCAGGCTTCAAGTGAAGGAAAATTTCAATAATGCTGTGTTCTTCATGGCAGAAGTGAGCTAAGCTACCTGCTCTTAGTTTCCAAAATTGTTAACTTGCCTTGCTACATTTTAAAGTATACTTTCCTCATCACTGACTTCATAGAGCTATTTCTGATTTCCAAGGCATTCTTTGGAAGCTTTTTGTGAATCAATTTTTTATTTCTTGTTCTTCTAATTATTGTTATCATAAGTAAGATTAAGGTCAACTTTTGTTTCTATTTACTGTTTGTATTGCAAAAATCTCTAGAAGTCCCCACTATAAGCACATGAGAACCTATAATATGTTTCATGTTGTACAAACATATTTCAAAATTATGCCTGACCCAGAGGATTTACAGTCCAAGTAATTCTATTGTGTTTAAGGCATTTGATATACATTAGCCAGGGGACGATATTAGTCTGGCTTAGACTATTGATTGAAGTACAGCCTAGAACAAGTAATTTTGGTTTTCTACTTTTTCTCTAGCCCTAGAATGAGAATAGTATAATATTTAATCATCTTTCCCAGGAGAGTGCTAGATAAAATCACTAGTGAATTCCTGTCTAGAGATTTAAAATTCTTAAGAAGGGTATAAATTTTAGGGTTTGTGATTATTAAGAGTTAATAATCAGCTGTCAAAACTAATTTATATGGGCATGCATTGTATTTTTGACACATACTGGGGTTTTCAAATTTATTTTTGTTCTGCCTGTTTATAACTTCTTCTTTTCCCCATACAATAGAGCTATTCAAAATCCACAGGATTTTAATCTTGGTATGCTGTGCTTTAGGTAAGTCTTGCTGTAGCTGTTTCTCCATTTTCTTTACCTCAAAACCAACCTTAAGAGTCAATATCGCCTCTTGAAATTGCATTCTTCTGAAGTATTTGTACTCATTTGATTTATGTATTTCTTATAATTTTTGTAGTTTATCTCCTTCTTGACTGAACAAAACTTTCCTCTGATCTAATCATAAAATCTGCTGTTAAAGTCTTCAGCTGACTCCAGATGTGGTCCATCTTTTAAAAAAAAACCCAAACAAAATAGAAAAAAAAATCCCTGCTTATCTCACTTTGTTTATCTCAATCCATGTATTCCTGTGCTACTGCATTTATAAAAAGAATCACATTTATACTAAGGGCAGGGTACAGCGTGCTTTGTTTTGAATAGGTTATTTGTAGGATAATAATCTTGTGAATTACCAATATGCTGCAGAGCAAGGGGAAAATGTGATTGTGAAGGGCATGATGATGATTCAATTGGTTTTGTGGCCATAATGTATCCTTTCCAACTGGCATTTGAACATTTGTTCTGTCTTTGTATGTATTATCTACTTGTACTGTATATTCAGAAAGTCTCTTCTGTAGCAGCTGTGTGCTTTTTCATTCATAAGAATTCTAATTGCCAAAGTTTAGAGTGTATGAAGGACTATGGGGTTGCTTGACCAGTGTTCAATGCTAGCTTTGTATGACCCCTCCCCTGCCAGCAGCCTTGAGAGGCAGTATTGAATTCTCATCTTGCACTCTATCAGTGCACAAAACACTACCTCAGCATGAAGGATTTGTGTGACCTACCTCCCTCTATGCCTACTATGCTGCTTCTCCTCGTAGTTTATATTTATGGACAGCCTGGCTCACCTCAATCCGTATTTCCTTCCTTCTCCATCAAAAAATTTATGTTTCTGCAGCTTGTTTCCTCTTGTCATCCCATCTTAATTTAATCAAAATGCTTAAATATTGATGTAGTCAATAGACTTGAAGGGTTAAAAGGCACATCTCCAAGAACTGACTCAGCTAGCCTATGTTGAGACAGAAATCATCCTCTGGCAATACCTTTCACTTAGCTGACTTTAGATGGTGTCCATATAAACTTCTTACTTTAGAACAACAGTGTAAATGAGTGGGCTGATTCACATCCTTTCTTCCCTTCCTGTAGCTCAAAAATGCGTTTTTAAAATTGTATTTGGAGTGCTTTTCTGCATCTCTATCCTTCAGGCATTGTATATATATTTAGGTAAATTGATACCTGAGCATCAGAATTAAAGATGTTAAGTTCCTATGGGCTTTACTCTTATTCACCTTCCTCTTGCCATTGCATAGCACCATCCCATTTTCTGTACAGCCTCTGGATTACTCCAGTTTTCTCTTATTACTTAGCTAACCGGCTAGAAAAAATAGAGAGTTTGAGTGGCTCAAAACTAGGTGCATTGATTTGGGAACTGGCAGGCCAAATAGAACTACCAATAATTCTGCTCTCTCTGCAAGCTGTTAGGTCAGTAAGTAGGTCACATAATGTAGGTTTCTACATATAGGCACCCACAGGTGCTGTAAGCATCCAAGCTCCCATGACAGACCATATGCATCACCTTGTCAGTGTGGTAACAGAGAGCAGAGAGCTGCTCGGCTGCACTGTAGTCACACTCAAGACTCCACAGACAGACTGACTATGTATCTTTTAAAATATGGTTAAAAGGTAGTTAACTTCAAGACCTAGTTCACATACAAACACATCCATGTAGCTCTTTACACTCTGGTGTCAAAATCTGGAGCTAGATCTTTTCTGGTGTTTGATTCTACTGCCTTCACATGGGTGCTATGGCCACCTTTTGTACTGTTTGTGATGCTTGAGCCTATGGGTCTCCCACAGTTGCTGTGATGTGCAGAACATTCTTGTGTGGGTTTCTTGGCAGTTCATCTAAAATTGTATTAGATTCCTGTTGTTAGGAAGAGGGTTTGGTCTTGTTCTGCCCATGTGCAAAAATTGCTCTCTCACATAAAACCTGGGCTCCAGACCTCCAGCTCCAGCTTTCTTGAAGAACACAGAGTCATAAAATCATAGAATCATAGAATGCTTTGGGTTGGAAGGAACCCGCAGAGGTCATCCAGTCCAAACCCCCTGCAGTGAGCAGGGACACCGCTAACTAGATCAGGT